>NC_141140.1:65311587-65466587 GCF_053477565.2 Lygodium microphyllum
GCACTTGAGAGAGCACTTCATTGTGCATGCACTATTTTTTTGCACGCACGAGAGTTGGGATATTCACAACCAAAATAGGAACCGCTAGGGTTGAGTGGGAAAGGTGGTTAGGTGAGTTTTGAGGGTCATGTAGGACACCTTCAATTGTGAGATGGGTTGTTTTCTTGGCCAACATCTTGAGAGGATGTGAGATTTTTGAAAGGGTGGAACAGAGTACAATATGTTGTTTTCTTGCTGAGTGATGAGAGATTAGGTTAAGGATCTAAAGTAAATAAGGAATTGTGTTTGCATCTTGCATGACACTCGGGCGCTTGTAGATAGGCTAAACACTATTTTTTTTGTGCATATATCTTTTCGAGTGTAGCATTTCTTGTATGATCGCATAGCATGGATCCAACTTTGCATTTCTTCTCAAATCATGTGTGATGAAGCACAAAGTTCATCTTCAAAAGCATATTTTTTACTAGGACACATTGCATGGAAACAAAAACAAGAAAACAAAAGGAGACTATCATCAAAAGAGCAATTACTGATGGTTGCAAAAGGCTCGATGGTTGAAAATCCAATCGGATTGGTGAAGAGGGTTTGATTGTTTTGACCAAGACATGTAGAGATCTTCAAGAGGTGGTGTTAATAGGGATAAATGCCACAACATCAAGTTTGGGTCTGATGGTATTGAACTGTCTTAGACTTGAATGGCTCACTTTGTCTAACAGTGAGACTGTGGGCTATCTTGAGCCTTCTTGCATTGCAGTGAAGGGGTAGTCTTTGAAGAGGCTTTCTATCAAGGTCTATGAAATTTCTAATTAAGGAATGAAAGAGCTTGCATCTAGTTACCCTTGACTAGTTAAAGTGAAGGTAAAAATGCAGTGGGGTCACATGGAAAAGTGCAATTTGGCTCCATGTGCACCATCCTTCCCTGATGATGTTTTTAGATTGTGAAGTTCCCACTGCTAAACTTGAGAATTCAACAATCACAGAAGTTGAATGGCAGAGTCAATAGTTGTAGCTGTCTACTGCAACCCCATGAGTAAGATCTCCTTTTGCAAAACATCGGGTTGTATTAGTTGCAAGTGGTAGTTTTGTTGCTTGCACATTTTTGTGGTGATCATCCTCAAGAGGGTCGTAATCAAATAGTACTCTAAGGTCCATGCATAGTAAATGTTACGACTCTGATTGGCACCTTGTACAATTGATATTTTGCTTGCAATCCAGATCAGCATTGGTGTAGGAGTTATGACCACTGTGTTTGACACAAACAGATGCCTGGAGAAGATGTCGTAAACCTATTTTGATGCAAGAAGGGACCATGGACCACAGCTACTATGAGTAGTTCTTGAAACAATGAGAGCCCACAAACTATATGTTAAAAAGAAGAAATGTGCCTTCTTCCAAAAGTAGATTGAATATCTAGGATTCATAGTATCAACAAATGGCATTTTAGTGGACCCTGCCAAGGTTCAAGATGTACAAGATTGGCCACCCCCAACAACAATCAGGGAAGTGTGAAGCTTTCTAGGGCTAACAGGTTGATATAGAGACTTCATTAAAAATTGAGTACAAACTATGCCTTGATCGCCGCCCCTCTCACTGACCTTCTCAAAAAGCATGTCTCCATTATATGGACGTACGCTGAAACAATCTGGCTTTGAGAAGCTTAGGAAAAGTTTGGTAACCCCCCCTATTTTAAGGCTACCTAACCTAAGCAAAGAATTGGAAGAAAAATTTGATGCAAGCTCTCTTGCTTTGGGCTGCGTGCTTATGCAAGGAGGACATACAATAGCCTATGCTTCAAGAAAATTAAAGACCCATGAAAGAAACTATGCCACACATGATCTAGAATTACTTGTTGTAATTCATGCCTTTAAACTATGGAGACATTACATGCTTGGTAATATGTTTTCTCTAGTCACTAATCATAAAAGCCTAAAGTGGATTTCTGCTCAACTAGAGCTCAATATGAGAACTCCGATGGATTAAGACCTTGCAAGAATTTGACTTTGAACTCAAATATAGACCAAGCAAGGAGAATGTGATTGCGGATGTCCTAAGCCGTGAATCATTTGTTAATACTCTAATCCTAGAGGAACCCTTTAGGGCAGGAACTCTTGCTACAATGATTTCAATGCCCAGTAACCCTCCCATAGAAATAGCTAAAGAGACAATTGCCATCCTTAGACTTTTGAAGATCTGGTTCAATAACAACATTACCACCATGCAAACCAATTGTAGATAAGACTTTTTCAATCTTTGTTATAGCATCTGTTCTAGCTTATAATAGCTTCAACTTCCATGCAAACGCTATATAAAGATGAACAAGCTTTTCAATTATCCTACAAAGTACATGAAGTGTACAGATATGGGCATTCACTAAAGGAATATCTAGGACTGGTTTAAATTGTGGATCCTTGTTGTGCCTAGAGGAAGCTCTATTCCAATTTCTTGAGTTCAACTCTATGGTTGGGGACATGCAATACAGGCAATGAGATCTAGAGTTGGCTCCCTTTGATACATTGTACATACATTTAAGTGTCTTCAAGTCACCAGCTATGTGCCACTCAATCTTATAGTTCCCAAACCCTTCAACAAATAGCTCTTCTCCTGCTTGTTGTCTTCCATAAACGAGGGGCTGGCCTATTTTAAGACAAGACTATGTATTTCTGCAAGCCAGAAACTCAAGAAGAAAATACTTTGGATAGCTCATAATTCTCCATTTTTGGGTCATCTTGGATGTGCTAAGACTCTTAATACAGTCAAAAGAAGCTTCTATTGGGAAAGACTCAAGGATGATGTACTCAAGTATGTCACCGAATGCTTAAATTGCCAATGAATTAAGGCCAAACGTGTCAAGTTGCCAAGAAAGCTCCAGCCACTTGACATCCCTCAAATGAAATGGGAGTATATCAGCATGGACTTCGTAGTTGGATTACCCCGCAGTGCAAGGAGCATATAACTCCATAATGGTAGTCATTGATATGCTAACAAAAGTTACACACCTTATTCATGTAAAAACCGATTACAAGGCTTCTGATATCGCCAGGCTTTTCATTAAGAAAATATTCAGATTACATGGATTACCCCAGAGAATCATCACAGCGACCGTGATGCTCTCTTCACATCAAACTTTTGGACGAGTTTGTTCAAAGCTCTAGGAACCTAGCTCTGCTTTAATTTTGTGTATTTTCCCTAACCTGATGGTCAAACAAAGTGGGTCAACCAAGTTATTAAAGACATACTGAGAGCTTATTGTAATAGGAAGCCCAAACGGTGGATTCAATACCTATCCTTAGTTGAATTTTCCTACAATTCATCATACCATCAAAGTATTTAAATGATTCCTTTTCAAGAACTATATGGGCAAGGTTGTCTTACACCACTAAATTTTTTCGATGCTACCCTACGAGAGAAGCATCTAGGCAAATGCTAGAAGAAATGAATTAGCAACAAGTGAAGACTATAAAGCAAGCTATTCAAGGCGCCAAGGATTGACAGAAGGCATATGCTGATCAACGAAGATAGGAACACATTTTCAAAGATGGTGACATTGTTTTCATTCGAGTTCGTCCAAAGAAAAGTTTCTTATCTTTGGGGGAATTCAAGAAGCTAAGTCCCAGGTATTGTGGACCATATAAGATGCTGAAGTATCTATGACCAAATTCTTACAAGCTACAACTCCCTAACAGCTTAAAGTACATAATGTATTTCATGTCAGTCTATTGAAAGCATATGTTCCTAACCCTGACTATGTACTAAATGAACAACAAATTGTGATGCCAAGTCAAGGAGTCATCAAAATTCAACTAGAAAAGATAATTGACATGTGCGAGAAGACTCTAAGAAGCAAAACCCTCAGAGAGTATCTTGTTCAGTGGGGAAAGACTACCTTGAAGAGGATGCCACTTGGGTTGACCAAAAATCACTATATAACCAATATCCCCAATTTCATTCGAGATGAGGACATCTCGATTCCTCTAAGGAAAAGAGGATGTGATATTCCAACTTTTATTTTCAATCTTCTTAACTTCTCGTAATTAGATTTGGAGAGTTTTAGACCATTAAATAGAGGGAGTCTTGAATAAAATAATCCGAATTTCATAACCTGACACCTTCTAGGACCGATAAAATCTGTAGATATCCTTCACCAAAATCGCCATACACACGGTAGTCACGGGCTATAAGTCAGAACAGACTAAGCACCTTTAAAACTTAGAAAGTAAGAAAAAGCTTAAAGCTTTAAAGCTTAAGCTTTAAAAAAGAAAGCTTATGAAGGAGAAGTCGACGAATAGGTCCCCCCCTTTTTTAAGGAAAAAATAGCGCCAAATTACTCTCTCTCCTCCCAAATTGGGAGATGCTAAAAGGACAAAGCAAAGCCTGAATTCTCCTCCTCAATATCAACAAAAGACTCTAGCAATCTCCTCCTTTTCTGAGGCCGACAAGAGGCCTAGATTGGAGCAAGATCATCCAAGAGCCAGACAAATCAGTCATGGCATCTCTGGCAGCCTCTCTAGACCTCAACGATCAGATCACCAGCATCAGATTGCATCTGGAAAGCTTCCAGATTGCTAGTTTGCCAAGATACCCTCCACAAAGAGCTCCTCTTCTTGGCCACAACCCATAAACGCCTTCTTCTTCAATTTGACTATAAATATGGGGCATGAGGAGCAGCTGGAGGGGCAGCTTGGTCAAAGAGAAGAGGATCTTCTCAAACCAAGAGTATAGAGCAAGACAGAGTGGGGCAAGAGGGGTGCGAGTATGGAAATTCTTGTCAGGAGGACAAGGAGAATATGCCCTCGGCTCTTAGAACCAAATCCCCCATCCCTTCGACTTCACTTCCATGTAGAATCAAGACTATACTCGATATTTTCTCAATTCCTAGTAATCATCATCCCCCATCAATCCGATTGTGACAACCCCCGAGCTCTATTATCAAAATCTCCTCTACAATCTTGTGATTAAAGACCATGGCCACGAAGAAGAAAATTATGAAGGTCGCGGAGGCAGGAGCTGCTAATAATGTTGCGAATACGACCAGTACAAATGGAATGGTGAGTATTGGGATTACAAATGAAGCTGTGAATACCATCAACCAAGCACTCCTCGTAGATCCCTAGGGAACATATTTTGATATAAAAGGTAGCTACTAGCAGATCATCATCCTATGAGTTGGTAACAAAAGCTACATTCATAAAATATGATTTTTTTATCTCTTGGATATAATCTTTTAAAGAAATTCTTAACCACAAATTCCAAGGGATAATTTGGGTTTGTACAAGATGTTCCAAGAAGAAGCACAAGGAAGGTACTAGGTTCCTAAAAAGACTTAAAAATTTTGATATGTATTGAACTAACGGAACCTTTGATGGATAAACATGGACACTAATTCTTCGTATGAAAAAAAAAGGGTCTTCAAGTGTAATTGTTAAAAGAGTACTTTTCATAATAAAACTAATCAAGATATTTTTATCGCAAGCAAAGACCCATGAACTTTGTTGAGAAAACAAAAGACCATCATAGATATTGTTCTCAAAAATACAATTTTTGTTTAGATTCAATACGGACTAGATCCCAAGGGGAGGCTAATTTGGGAATATTATTGATATTACCACTTACGCCATGTTTTGCCTTGATATTATTATTTTTGGGAAGGAAAGAATTTTCTCGAAAATAAATTTGTTATGTAATGCATTCGAAATAAGATGTTTGTGATTGTAAGTTAGGTACTAATCTTTCCTAAAATCATCAAACTAAAAGATGGATGATCGAGTACAGATCGTTGACCGAGGCATTATTCCGATGGACATAGAACACCGACGAGATTGAGGTAGTGTTCTTTGATGGCACTCGACGTCCCCAAGTCTAGCGTGGATAAAACCTACTCCTTTTTTTTTTGCATTAGCGAGTATAGACCAATCATGGCGTGAAAGGTCTTATCGTAGGGAACTCTAGTTGGCAAAAGGAGGTGAGGATACCAGGGGGCTTTGGTCATAAAATCTTTAGACTTTTACAAACTACCAACTACCCTTCAAATTCCAGAATGTATCCTAGAAGTTCCCATACTAGTTTAGGAACTGAACTTGAAGAGAATAATACCTTCAGGTTGACATCATATCTAGATATAACAAAAAACATTGTAAAAAGTTATTTTTCTTAAAGAAACTATTGAGAAGGAATTACTTCTCTATCTTTGTGTCGTGAAATAAAGGCGTGTAAAAAATTTGTATCAAGAGATAATCAAAGAAGCTATTTTTATATGTTAAATCTAAGGTGGTAGATAATTAGGTAATTAAAAATACTATTTCAAGGGAAGCAAGAGGACGGATCCCCGATGGATCCAAACCTACAGTTTGGTGGACTTGGTGAGCTGAGAACGTTCTTAGAAAGGATAAGAAAAAAATTACATTTTAAATAAGTAAATGTATAACCATTAGAGATCGAGAAGCCTCACTTGCATTGTTTTAGGGGGGGACCAGAATAAGATTTTGCACCATGGATAGAAGAGATTGAAGTGCCACACTTCCTTTCATCTCTCATTCCCTTTGAACCAAGTGCAATGCAAGTCCGTTTGAGTCAGCTAATTCTATAAGAAGTGGAAACTTGAACCGCTGACACTAATCAACCGTAAGTAGTTGATTTGACTCATAATAGGAACCAAAAACTCATGTCCGATCCTCAAGGGGATGGCCAAAACTTTCACTACGGGGTAGACACAAGCGAACCTAGATAGCAAACTCTGAGGTATTTCATCAAATCTTGAATGACATTTTCTAAGACATCTCTTGATGGGCTACTAAGAACATGCTGAGAAGGAAGTAGCTCAAGAAGTCACATTACAGTTGGTATCCGAGCACATGATGATATAGGATACGATGCAAGAAAATAAAACTAGTTATAACTACAACATAAAATATCTTTCCCTCAAGTTGTGAAAATATTGTCTTGTTAATATATGTTCTTGATTTTTGGCAGAGGGACAAACCTTGGGAACGATTTCTGATTTTCCAAGTCATGTTTATGTCAGCAATGCACTCCTCTAGTTTCAGCTAGAGAAACCAGATGTATGCGAATATTACATCAGATATACAATCCTTCGCCCACCTTGTATTACAAAAGACAATGGATGATAAGTGGAGGGTATTGTTACATTGATGCAAACAATCTTGCTTATCTCTAGAATAATTTAAAGAGCCTAAGATGGATGGAAACCCTTAAGGTTGTAAATATTTATCTGAAAGCACGGATTACTGAATTATACTTGCAGGATGCAAACTGGGTAGCCTTCAAGAAGACACTCAAGAAAGAATTTTACATTGAGGACACCAATTTGATTACGCACAAGACTTTTCAAGAGTGGGTTTTACAACCCAATAAGGGTCTTGTGGCTATGGAATTATTAAGAGAATTTGAAAGTCGATTTGAGCAATTGGATCTTGCAGAACAGCAAGCTCTTGCAAGTCAGAAAATTGAATTATTTCTACAGGCAGTTGATCCTGAGCTTCAAGAGAAGCTTGATGATTTGCTGAAGGATCAAACGACAGAGACAGGTTTGAAAACAGAGTGGAGACATGTCAAGGAAGCTGTTACTGCACTTGTGAAGAAGTATAGAAGAAGAGAAAGATTGCATGTCTCTAGCTTGCCCACTGTTACAGGCAAGACAGTTGATGTATCCAGTAAGCCACCTACTTCTGTGGCTAACCCTATGGCCATACCTGCTATTGTTTCCTATTTTAGGGAAGATGTGGCTAACCCTATGGCCGTACCTACTATTGTTTCCTCTGTTAGGGAAGATGTCTTAGATGAATTGGTCAAAGGCATGCGGGATCTTCAATTGAAGGTTGCAAAATTGGACGAAAAAGGACAAGAGGAAAGGGGACGGGCAGCAACCCCTAAGCCTAGAAAAAGATGTATGTGGTGTGACAGTTTGCAGCATGAGAGAAAGGATTGTATTGCCTATCAGGAGGCCTTGGCACGACAGCTTATCTTTTGGAAAGATGGCAAGGTCCATGCACAAGAAACGGGATTGCCTCTTACTTTGAATTTTGGAAAGGAAGGTATGCAAAAGTCGTTGGAAGACTTGGTTGTCTGAAATGCTTATGCGGTGGTACATGCTTCTACTTTTGGTCTATAGTTGGATAGAATGCATGGCCAAGTGATGGTTGGTCCAAAGGCTGAAATATGGACACATGCTTTATATGGAGCTGAAAAGAGAAAGGTCATTGATAGTGAAATCTCTCATGTAGGGCAAGACATTCGTGGCATAACTGGTTGGGAATCACCGGTAGATGCATATTCAGTGTATGCATATTTAGCAAAGGTACAAAACACGAATGTACTTGTGGAAGAAAAACGAAAAAGAGATGAAGATATTGCAGGGACATCTAAACGAATGACAAGAAGAAGTGTGGATTAGCCTAAAGCTGCAAATCAGCCACCTCCCGAGCATGTTATGGAAGAGGTTAGTCAGGAGCAAAAACAGGATAACAAACAAGAGGGCAAAAAGAGGGGCAAGCACCTAGGATATAAGTTACAATCTGACATTGAGAAAGCCACAAATCTTAAGAAGGTTCTTGAAGAACGGATCTTAAACAGTCGGGTGGAATTTACCTTGGGAGAGGTGCTTGCCATTGCCAAGCGAGAATTTCATGATGAGATCATTGACATAATTAAAAGGAAGCGTCAGTTTCTTGGTGATACCACTAGTGCATTGCTGCAATTTGAAGAGGAAACTAGTTTGTTGGCTATTCCGACTAAATATGAGCATGAAGTAAGTACATGATTGTCTATGCAAGATGCAACTAATCAATCGACAGCATGTGGAAAAGAGAAGAAAGTGGCTGAAAATGCATTGTCTTGTAGCAATATGCATGGTGGAGTAAGGCAAATGCAACAATATGGAGAAGATGCTCTAGGATTTATTCCTCAAAGTCACTACAAAAGAAATCATTGGGCTAGAGCTACCACTGAAACGGTAGTCCTTGTGTTGCTTTACTTGACCATGGGTTTGAGATAAATGTCATATAGCGGGGATTGTATGAAAATGGTGTGTGGCATGTAGACACTGATCATGGTTAGCGAATGAGGGTTGCAAATAATTCTTCAGGGGAGCTCTATGCTGCATGTCCTAATGTAAAAGTGACAATTGGTGATGTACAGAAAGAGCAACACTTCTTTGTGCAAGATAATTCCTCATATGCAGTGATTTTGGGACAGCCCTATATTACATGTTTGCATATGGAAACAAAGGTGCTTGATGATGGTTCTACTTATGCAAGAGTCAGAAGCAAGGATGGGAGAAAAGCAGTCCAATTTCTTATTATTTGTGTTAATCATCCTAGAAATCGAGATACGCTTCGAGAGTCTCCTTTGGTTCCAAATGCAATGGAATTCAAAAACCTAGATTTTTCATTAAGCACTGCTGTAATGCAGGGCTACAGTAGTGTTGTTCAATGGGTGTACTCACCTCTTGATGAAATGAAGCATGTATTTACTATTGGTAATTCTCAGTTTACAACAAATAGTTCATGTTGATTTAAGCCTATGGAAGCTATGTGTAGGGCTGAACGCATATCTATGAAATGGGCTACTAAGAAACTGAGAGCATTGGGGTTGTTAGCTGAAAATGATGGCATTTCAGGCATCTTTTATGGGCTGAATATTACTGACACTATGGCTAAAATTTCAGAAACTATACATGCAGAGAATGAGGCTAAAAACAGAGTGTTGTCAGTACGTTCTTTGGATATGTATGATGTTATAGCATTGTTTGCTCAGCAAGAAGGATTACAATGGGCTGAAGCACTTGTGGAGACAAAGTATAAGATAGTTGACAAAAAGGTGAAACCAATTGCTTTGCCATTTCCACCTGAGAGTGATGGTATGTATGAAAAAGTGTCAAGGCAGCCAAGCTTACGGGATCCTAAAGATATAGGTCATCAGTTTACATTTGAAACATTACAGGAATTGAAAGTTGGTGCGGAAGGGTTTCTTTTGCCTGCTGAGAGAGACTGTTTTATGTTAATGTTGGTTAGACATGGGAAGGCATTTGCATTTCAGCCAAGTGAAATAGGTTGTGTGGATCCAAATGTTGTCTCTCCTATGGTCATATTTACTATGCCACATGTGCCATGGAACTTGAGGCCTATTCTAGTGCCTAAAGCTTACTTGCCAAAGCTGATAGATTTGCTAAATGAAAAGATTCGCATGAAGATCTTGGAGCCTTCTTCAGCCCTGTACTCAAATCGTTGGTTTACTGTGCCCAAAAAGAATGGGGCTTTGAGATTTATTCAAGGCATGCAACCGGTCAATAAAGTGACCATAAGAAATGTGGGTGGCGCAGTCTTGTGGTTGATGAATTTGCAGAGGCTTTTGTAGGCAGAGCGATCTATTCTTTGGGTGATCTTTACTCGGGTTTTGATCAATTTCAGCTTGCAATTGAAAGCAGGGATATCACAACCATCAAACTCAGTGGCACACATGACAAATGCTATGAATAGGGTACTCATGGATTTTATACCACAATTGACTATGCCAATCTTGAATGATGTTCCAATCAAAGGGTGTGCATTGGATGAAAAGAATGAAGAGATGGATACTCATGGATGCAAACAGTTTGTTGCAGACCATATTGTGGATTGTGAGAGGATTTTGACACGTCTAGAAGAGGTGCATTTAACTCTTTCTGGACAAAAGTCTATCTTTGGAGTTGAAGAGGTTTTGATTGTTGGGCATATGTGTGGGCCTTATGGGCGAAGGCCATCACCAGCAAAAATAGATGGGATTGATAGAATGCAAGATGTATGCGCAAATGTATTAGAGGTGTGTAGATTTTTGGGTGCATGTGTGTTCTATTTGATATGGATTCCTCACTTTGCACATGTAGCCAATGCTCTTTATCAGCTTCTAAGGAAAGGTCAGAAATTTCATTGGGAAAGGAAGCATTAGAAAGCAACGAAGAAATTGAAGCAACTCTTAAAATCTGCTCCTACATTGAGAAAGGCTAACTATTCACATGGAAAGCCTATCATTATTACTGTTGATACAAGCCCAATCGGGATTGGATGGGCAATTGGGCAAGATGATGAGGAAGGACAAAGATATGTAATTCACTTTGGTGCTAAAGTATTGACTAAATGATAGAGAAGATATCCACAAGTTAAAAGAGAATTATGGGAAATTGTGATAGCCCTTAAATGTGATAAGAAGTATTTTATGGGTGCTCATATAGTCATTGGGACTGATTGTTTGCCGGTATTGGGTATGATTACTAGTTGTTCTACTCCGGACATTGCTATGCTCCGGTGCATTGCATACATCAAATCTTTGAACCCTGAATTTCAGCGTATTGCAAGAAGAGATAACCCAATGGGGGCAGACATGTTATCTCAAGCATATGGGTATGATTACTAGTTGTTCTACTCCGGACATTGCTATGCTCCGGTGGATTGCATACATCAAATCTTTGAACCCTGAATTTCAGCATATTGCAAGAAGAGATAACCCAATGGGGGAAGACATGTTATCTCAAGCATGTTATGAAAATGAAGATGGGATGATGGATGAGGAGGAAGAAGATGACTTTCTTATGGCTGAAAATGATGTTGTAAGAGTGAATTTACCATGTTGTTAGGGATCTTTTTATGAAATGCTTCCCATGAAAGAGGGTGGTCGGCACTCTTGCAAGTAACATCCCACCAAAGTGAAGCTTTTCGATGAGATAATGAGAAGCACACTTAATTTTATTACTTTTGAAACATTTTTCATTGTCGAAATATGATTCACACTAATTGAGCCATGGCAAAACCGTGCGACCATATTTAATATGATCATAAGTATTAAATTTAAAAGTAGACTTGCTTGTCTTTGCTTTCTTTGGAGAGATTGAGCTTTTGATGTGGCATTGATGGTGTGGATCATGGAATCATTGTTAGTAGAAGATATTTGTGAGGTAGGACAGGGATAAGATTTCTTGCTCAAGATGTACTCGATGTTGGCATTCCTTGTCCAATCACATGGCTAAGAGATCCATGAGTTGCTCCATAGTTGGCTCTGGAAGCGGTGAAGTTGATTCAGTTGTATAAATGTTATCTAATATCTTACTTATCACAGTCACTATTAGTACGCACAACAAAAATCCAAAATAGTGCAGCCTCTGACCCCTCGCTAACTGATTCCGAGTCGCCTTGTCGAGTTGTATTGGTTGATGATCCTTCTTGAGTCATCTTGGTTGCTCACGACTAGTTAATAAACTCAATTAAGAGTAACTTGCTACCGTTGAGCCAAAGAATGAACAGTCACCTTACTTTTTGATGGGGTCTTGATAGAACTTAGAAGTCCCGTATAGAGTGCACAAGGAACCACCTCTTACAGGTAGAAGGTCAACAGTGACTTGTGCAAACCAAGGAGATCAATGTGGGACACGGTGTGAAGGAAGGTAAGTTCAAGAAGTAAGAGAGTAGTTAAGGCTAATAAGCCTTAGAACATTTTTTAAAACATTTTGGGCAAAGGAGTATGTCGTGATGTTGCATCGAAAAAAAAATGCCCCCTATGAAATTTATGGAGAGCTTAAACTCTCTTAAGCTTAAGCTTAAACTTAATTAGGTAAGCTTAAGTAAGCTCCCTTTTGGCCTAAAAGCTCTAGGATGAAGGCGCCATGAAGTAGAAAGGGTACATTGCAATGTCAGTAAAAATTGAGCAATTTCGAGGCATGGATAGGGGGTTTTGGGGGTTTGAGATACCAAGAATCTTGTAGTGCAATCCGTTCAAACAATTAGGGTAGGCGATTGGAAGCCCCAGAGGTAAGCTAGGCTATGCTACCACTGTTGTGTAGATCGGATGTGAGATGTACATGTAACGAACAACATAAGCTCTCTCTCCCACTCTTTTCTCATAAAATGAATGGCACAAGTCACCTAAGCCAAAATTAGACTAAAGAAGACAAAAAGTAAAGTAGAATGAAGCGATGCACTATTGGGTACAATTTTTCCCCATACATAGAGTGGGCTACTTCTCCATGTATGTATTTATAAATTTTTTATTGAATCTTGCTTTGCCCAAATTAGGCCTCTTACATCACTTTTTTGGTAAAGGAATCTGAGTTCACTAAATCAAAGGTTGCTACTAATTGCATATCTCTTTGGCATTGAGAGCCCTCCATTATTATAAAATATCTCCATAAAATCTCTAATAAATCTATCATATCAATAAATAATTACAAATGGTTGTGTGCATTTCATAGGCTAATTAACAATGCATCTTATTAAATAAATACTAAATAAGAAAGTATTCTTTGGATGAAATTGTGTGTGCTGCACATATCCAATTTGTACACATTAGTTGTCACGAATTCTAAAATTTATTGTCAGTAAAATCATTAGTCAAATTAAAACAACTAGCCATAAATCATCAATATTCAAAATTTCATTAAATATCAAAACATGTAAATGTTAATACTTATGATATGGATATTTTGGCATCACCCACATATGGATTCACCTATGTTCACACCTTCAAGTTTCATGCCTAAAAGGGATAGCCATCCCTATCGACCTTCCACTTAAGGGAAAATGCATCCACTCTTAAGAACGTGCCTCGTGCTAAAGGAGAACCATTTAAGGCGCTCATCCCTTCAACATGCACACAAGGGAGAACCACTTAAGATACTCATCCCCTCGTGTATATGCCTCCTAGCAACAAATTGAGTGGATTTAGAAGTCAGTACTAACTTTAACTTATGGGTATTTAATAGCTACCTACCACTCAAAATCACATTAATGTCCATGAGTATAGATTGGTTACATAAGGTGGTATTTTGTAAAAATCCATGGTTGCTTTATTTTCATAGGATATGTATAGATTCGTCGCATGTGACAGTATATTCTTTGTTTTTATTTCCTTATTGATGTAGTTCTAATTCACCGTATAAGGCAATACTATCATGTGGTTAGCCATTTGTGCAGTTTTATTTCTTTTATCAACAAAGAACAACTGCTTTTGAACCCCTAGGCAATATTATGAAAATTGCAATGACAATATGATTATTTTTATTTATTTATTTTTGTGAAATTTATGTGTCTATTGTCACATGATCATGACTTGTTATGCATGGACTTGCATGTGATAGTGGTCACATTATGCTTGGTAGATAAATGGTAGGAAACTAATGTATTGTGTTATGGTGAGAAAATTATTAGATGGATTTATGTGAAAAAATATTATGAAGAGTGCATATGCATAGAAATTATTTATTATTAAGAATTGATAGTGTGAAAATATTGTATTTTTAGGTGCTCTCTAATGCAAAGATATTGTATGTACACACATGGAATTTGTTTGTTTGGATGCAACTTTTGTGCAATACCTAAAGTGCCAGATTATTATTATTTTTTAAACCTTAGAATAGGAGTTAGATAATATTGGAACAAAAGTATGGAGTTAATGCCAAAAAAAAAAACATAAGTGTCCAAAAAGGGGAGGCTTTTCAATTATTTTTTAGTACAAAAAGCTTAAACAAATACATAAATACATGGATAGGGGACGTGTTCACCATGCATGGGGAGATATTATACCCAATGATTGTGTCATGCACTCTTTATGTTAATTTTCCTTTTATGAATTTTGTGCTCTCCCTATTTTCTAGTTAATACTCATTATTGTATGTTAAAGGACCATAACATAGCTTACACACTACACATGTGAAATATTAGAATTGCTTGTATACGATATATTCTACAAGGGTGTTTTTGAATTAGGATTGGGGTTGTTTGCTTCATTTCATCAAGACTTTCCCACATCTATCTTGCACCTACTTTAGCTACTTTTATTTCTATTGCATAGCTGTCTTGTAACATGATTTAGAATAAGAGGATGGTAGTATGACAATTATTGTTGCCCTTATTACTTCCCTCCCTTATATTTTGTACTTCTCTAGATCAATTGCATCAACCAATTAAATTTTGAAGTTTATTTTTTATTTAAACTTACTTATGCCATATCGCTAGCTCAAATGTGTATTATTAATGGGGTGACTTGTGTTTCTATATAAGGGACATTAATTTATTGGGTCCCTTAAAACTTGTGGGAGCTTCTCCCTTGCCCACCAAGACCCACGGACTGCTTATTGTTTCAAGCATTTCAAGCCAAGTGCAATGGCTACCTCTCACATAGCCATACATTCTCTCACACCTATGAGTGTAATGAGCTTACCTCCATGCTCAATCGAGTTGCCTCCTTCCTCAAGCACTCCAATAGCTCCACGATCCAAGGTGCAAGCTCAAGCAAGCTCAATACTCAAGCTCCAAGCTCTATCCTCCATTGCCGTGTGCAAGAGAAGAGAAGAGAAGAAGAAGAGAGGAGAAGATGGAGAGTTTCTCCACCATGGTCCCTCACCCTCACATACTCAGTTCCTCACTCCCTCTCTCAAGCACAAGCTTAAGCAAGCAAGAAGAAGAAGCAGAAGAGGAGAGCTAGTTTTGGCCACACACAAGAATGAGATTCTTCATTCACTTTTTTGTTCAAAAATGAGACACAAATAGAGGAGAGCAAAAAAGAGCTAAGTCATGCTCTCTTCCTTCCTTCATTATTCCATTGTTCTTCTTCACTTACTAAAGAGTAAGTTATACACTAGGTTTCACTAACCATGACTAACTCTGGTTAGGTCACACAACTAACCCGACTTATTAAATGTCCCACACATGTACAGTTGGACATAGCTAAGATACTGTCCGTCACACACAAGATAATGTGCTTGAAGTCTCAATACTCCACCTCAAGCTCAAGATAAAATCTATACACTAAGTAGCTATCGGAATCAACTGAACTTATCTTTACCCAGAGACTTGGTAGAGATATCTGCTACAAGAACCATCTCACAGATGAAATGATAGTGTACCTCAATGTGTTTAGTTCTGGCATGGTATATTGGATTTGTTGCCAGAAGTACACTACTGAGATTGTCACAAAATAAAGTCACTGGAGCATCCATCAGTATGTTCAAATCAGTCATAAGCTTGAGTAGCCATGCAATCTCACATGATGCCAACGTAGCACCTCTATACTCTACCTCAGTGTAGACAATGCAATAGCCAAATGCTTCTTGCTACTCCAATTGATCATCCCACTTCCAAAGCTGAAGGCATAACCACTCATAGACCTATGATCATATGAGCATCCTGCCCAATCCACATCTATGTAACCAATGAGTTTCAGGGCCTTATCCTTCTTGTAGTACAACCCATGATCTACAATGGACTTTACATACCGCATAATCCGTCTAATAGCATCCAAGTGTGGCTTTCTGGGCTTCTGCATGAACTAACTTATGAGCCCAATAACATAACTCAGATCAGGCCTGGTGATGGTTAAGTAGATCAAGCTTCCAACCATCTACCTGTACATGAACTGACTTATGAGCCCAATAACATAACTTAGATCAGGCTTGGTGATGGTTAAGTAGATCAAGCTTCCAACCATCTGCCTGTACATAGTCACATCATCAATTTCAGCTCCAGTGCCAATGTCCTTGACATTCTGATCAAGAGGTGTATCAAGTGGTTTACATTCAGTCATGCCATATTTCTTCAGCATTTCCATGGCATAATGTTTCTGCATTAGCCATAAACCATTTTTCGCCTTGATTACCTCAATACCCAAGAAGTACTTCAACTCACCTAAGTCCCTCATATCAAAATTCCAATTTCAACATTCTCATAACATTCAATATTCCAAAGTCATCATCACTTGTGATTATCAAATCATCCACATAAATAACCAACACTACTAAGCCATCTTTTTTGTGAAGAAACTATGATCAGCCCTGCCAACTGTGAATCCCAAACTCTTCAAAGTAATTATTGATCCTTGCATGCCAGGCTCTTGGAGCATACTTCAGCCCATACAATGCTTTTTTCAGCTTGCATACATAATGCTGAAATTCAGGGTGTACATATCCTTCAGACTGATCCATATAAACATTATCTTCTAAGTCACTATTGAGGAAGGCATTCTTGACATCCATCTGCAGCAATCAATGCAACCATTGTTCATATGGTTGCCATTTTGGCAACAAGGCTAAAAGTTTCCTCATAGTCTAGTCCATACTACTAAGCATAACCCTTAGCAACCAGCCTGGCTTTGTACCTCTCTACACTACCATCCAACTTGCATTTAATCTTGTAAACCCATTTGCAACCAATGGTATTTTTTCCATTTGGTAATGGAACAATATCCCAAGTACTATTTTCAACCAAGGCATTTATTTCCTCATCCACAGCTGTGTACCAATTCTTACCCATCACTACTTCAGCATAAGTGGTAGGTTCCTTAACTTCCATAACCTTCGTCATACAAGCATAATGCTTCGCAAAGAAACCACTATGAGTCAATCTATCCACAGGATACATGACCCTCTGCAAGAATCTAAGCTGTGGTATACTACTCGATTCCCCTCTCTAATGAGGCAAAATGTACATGGTCTATCTCGTACCAAGCGTATGCACAGTCTGAATACCAAGTTCACTATCTAGACTGCCAGCTGAGTCATAGCCTGAAGTCATCATGCCAGGTGTCATCATACCATATGCATCCTCAAAGACTTTATCTTTCCCTTTGATATCCATCGCATCATATCTCCCCCTCACTGACATAGTGGTGTCAATGGATGGTGAGTCAAAACTACGCAATCTCCCTATCCATGGAGATACAGAGGAAGATACATTTGTCACACTAGGACCTGTCAATGTAGTACTTTGCTAAAAATAAACTGTAGACACATGTGTAGAAGGCATATCAGATGGTACTACTGTAGGTGATGCATACCAAGTATCCATCTCATCAAATGTAACATCCCTGCTCACAAGTGTCTCCCGTGTAGAGGGATCATAACATTTATATGCCTTCGTTTCCTATGCATAACCAATAAATACACACTTATGTGCTTTCGGATCCAGCTTCTTTTACTTCTCATCAGGAATATGCACATAAGCAATACACCCAAATACATTCATGTGACTAACATCATTTTTGTAACCATACAACCTCTAAAAAGGTGTCACATTATGAATGCATGTAGTGGGAGTCATGTTCAAGATATGCATGGCTGCATAACAGCCTTAGCCCAATAATAGAGCGGCATATTCTTCTCATTCATCATTGCACAAGTAGCTTCCATCAATACCCTATTCTTCCATTTAGCTACTCCAATCTACTGTGGAGTGCAGCTGCATGTAAGTTGCCTACGTATGCCATTTTTAGCCAAAATTTTGCCAAACTCATGTGACACATACTCCCCACCACTGTCCAATCTCAAACAAGAGATGTAGCAATCAAATTCTTTCTCAACCTACTTCTTAAACTGCTTAAAAATAACCAGCACTTCATCTTTTATTTTTAATATGTACACCCAAGTATAGCGGCTAAATTCATCAATGAATGTCAGATAGTATTTGGAACCTCCCATAGATGTTGGCCCCCACACATCAGAGTGAATCAATTGCAATGGTCATGTACTATTCCATACATGCTTGACAAAAGGCAACCTTGACTGTTTACCAAATTGACAAGCATTCCAAACATGACCAATACCAGTGTATGCAAACTTGGGTAGACCTATCACAAGTTGTTTCTTTTGCATCATTTGCAGCCACTGAAGATTAACATGCCCCACTCTCTTATGCCATATTTCTAAGTCTCTAACTATGCCTGAGCCATGAGCAAACATGGCTGATGTTAGCTATGGTAAAGTGGCATCCAAAGTGAACATCATGCCTTGTCTATGACCACGAGCAATCAATTTGCAGCCATTATCAAACTCTTCAATGAAGCATATTAAACCAAACCTGCAGATTCTGCTCAGTCATCTGACCCACAAACAACAAAATTTTTAGCAATAGATGGGACATGCAATACATCATGCAGATTCTTCTTTCTGCCATCATGAGTCACTAAAGGTACTCTGCCTTTATGGTCAATGCTATATTGCATGTCATCTCCTGTGTATACATAGCCATTCCTATCAGGCACCATGTCAATAAACCAGTCGCAATGAGGTGTCATATGATTCGATGCTCCCGAATCAATATACTAAATTGGATCCTCAGTAGACTTCTCACTCCAACAACCCTATCTTTCACATATGTCATGGTAAACAGTCTATCCCTAGACGCATCTTCTATCTAATTGAATGATGCATAATGTCCATGTTGCTTGCCCTTTTGATTGCCTTGCTTCTTCCAGCAGTCCTTGGCAATGTGATCATACTTACCATAGTAGTGACAATCCTTATCCTTGTTAGGATTCTCAGAGGTCCTCTGTGGTTGCCAGGAGCCTCTGCCTTTAGGGCTAGATCTCCCCTACCTCTAAAATTTCCACCTCCTCTTGCATTTGAACCCTGCTGGTTATTATTGCCATAAGACACATTCTATTGAGATCCTCTCCCAGAGAGCCATAACCTCTACCATGGCTACCACGACCACCTTGATTTGAATAAAAAATAGCATCCTTGCTGAGCTTATGGCCAAACCCAGTTTAACTTCCTCATGAATGAGCAATGCAACAAGCTCATTAAAATTCGACATTTCAATCCGCACATATATAGAAGTATTAAACGACTTATATTCAGGCCCCAAGCCATTTAATGCAATTGCAACCATGTCTTCATCCTCCACCTGTGTGCCAATGGATTCTAATTGGTCTCCACAATGGTCTTGATTTCAGTGACATAGTCCTGAATAGACCTACCCTTTCTGTCCATATTATTGAATTTCTGCTTCAATCGTATATTTCTGGCACTTGTGGTTGTGCCATAATACCTTATCAAAATGTTCCATGCATTTGCTGGTGACTTGCAGTTCATTATCTGCATCACCATTGCATCTGAGATACACAAAGATAACCAGTGTAACACCCTTGGAGCTATTTCCATCCAAGCTCGATGTGCACATCTCTAATCAACTTTAGGATTCCTCTCTCAGAGCTCGAGTTCAGCTTCAACACCCATTACCAAATCCCAATATCCTTTTCCTATCGGTAAGTTCTCCATGCAAAACTTCCATATGGCATAGTTATTGATGTCAAGCTTTTCCCCCACTATCTGGGTTATGTTGTTGATTCTATCTACATTTGCCATATTGCAAACACTGCGTGACTACCTACAAACCAAGGCTTCTTAACTGATCGGTTTCAACCTTCCAATTCAATGACAATTTTTTAGCAACATCCCTCTATTCAAATTATTGTATTTCAGTTCATAAACTTGTCAAAGACATCCATAAACAAGTGACATAGGATCTAGGTACATCAATCAATACATAGATCATGTAGCTGTTGTAAATTCTATGACATTCAACTTCACTACCAGTAGATATACATGCATTTTGAAATTTGCAAGTTTTAAATGACCAGTAGTTCTTTCACAACCAAAACAGAGATGTATACATGTCATACATGCTTCAAAACATCTGCTATTTCATGCAGGAGTCCATACATAATCATACAAGCACAATTCAGTTCATGTACAGCAAGTACAAGTGTCAAATGTCCTGCTTGCAAGTTGCAGTCATCCAATGCACAACTCAACCAAGGTTTATTCCAGCTCAAAATATCCTCAAAACACTTCATACATGTACTAATATGTGTAAAGTTCAATACATGACCATGCCGACATCCATAGATACTTTGTCTGCAAAAGCCAATACCACAAAGTACATTTACTATTTGTAACTAGCATATTAAGAACTTCCAAATCTGAGTATTTTGATTTCAAAATCTTAGCTCAAAGGCATGAAAAATTAATGCATATGTCTTCCAAGATTTATGTATGCTTCAATGGAGCCAAGAATGCAAGTCATATACCTTCAATGCTTCAAGCATGTCCAAATACATGCTGCCCTGTTAGTATTAACAACAGATCTAACCTTATTTTAGTTTTGTACAACTGTCCCACAGTTCATAACTGAGTTCCCACGCAAGCATTAGAGCTCCAAGTTTGACGGTCCAATGCTCATAACATGTTACTTAACATCCACACTTCATGTGGCAAGAGTATCTCTGGGTGGATATTAACAAGCTTCCATGAGTTGCACAATTTCAAATATGAGCTGTCATTATTTCCAAGACAGTAGTGACTAATATAAATTCATTCAAATCTGCACTCCATTGCATCATTGTCATGCCCAGATGTATGACTTAGAAGCTCAAGTCCATCAGTAAGCATCCATGGCATTAAGCATGACCTTTGTGAAGCATTGTATACTGAAAGAACATGCGCAAAATTGCAAGAAAAAATAGGCGCAGAATTTCTGCCATCATGCTGTCCACCACTGATTTTGTTTTTTAACTACGGCACATTGATTTTATTAATCTTTTCAATTGGCACTTGATATGCCACACATAAACTGTATATAGTCAAGATCAAAGCTGTCCATTCTTGCCTGTTGAGTGCAGGCACAACCTCTTACCAATTCACACTGAACTTCAAGAGATAAAAGCAACTGCTTCCTGCTATCTTCTTTTTGTCAATGCTCATCCAAACCGAGCTCTTCCATGTGGCATTTCACCCAGGTAAGCAGCCTCAATAAGCTCCACCAAGCATAGAACTCAACATTCTCTAATGCCCATTTTTTCTTGAGCTATGGCTACTAGCGCTTTCTTCTTCCTTTGCAGTTCACAATAGCCAAGCTCATAGGAATTCCATGGTTCATGGCTCTGATACCATGTTTAGAAATGAGACACAGATAGAGGAGAGCAACAGAGAGCTAAGTCATGCTCTCTTCCTTCTTTCATTATTCCATTGTTCTTCTTCACTTACTAAAGAGTAAGTTATACACTAGGTTTCACTAACCATGACTCTAGGTCACACTGACTAACCTGACTTATTAAATGTCCCACACATGTAAGCTAGACATAGCTAAGATATCGTTGGTCACACACAAGATAATGAGCTTGAAGTCTCAACATTTTTGCCTTTTATACAAAGCCCTAACCCTAATCCCCTTTGGGTTTGCATGCCCAACCATTTTAGCCTAGGTCCTCTTTTCCTATTCCCTTCCTATTTGCATTGTGCCTTCACCCATGTCTATCTACATTTACAAATTGCACAAGAGGGAGCCTGATGCTCTTTTATAAGGATTTAGAGTGTTCTTTTATATTTAAAATGCGCCTTTCCTCTTTTGCACTTGCCCTGAACTTTTAAGGTTGTCCTTATGCTTTTGGCCATTTTTTCTCCTATTTTTTCAGTCGAGCTGCCTTTTTCCACTTTGCCCTACGTCTTTTTAATTTTATTTTTGCTTTCTTTACATTGGGGTTAACATTACCCCCTCCTAGCCGAGTTCCAGTCCCATGGCACTTGTGGGCACTTATTGATGAGAGCTCCGATAATTGAAGGGTTGCCATGGGGGTCGGTGATGGGGCTTCGTGGAGATTGGACGAGGAGAAAAAGCATCACGAAATTGGATGAGAGATTGTAGAGGTCAAGGATAGACTTGAGTGGGTAATGGGGGCCTTCGATGTTAGTGGATGATCACAGTTGTTGAGTGTACTTGAAAAGAAAAAGGAAGTGCACGATCTAGGGGTGTGTCTATCTCACTATCCAGTGTAGGTTGTCTGTGTTAGTGAAACTGGGAGTTAGATCAAACCTTAGGAAAGCTTGCAGTGTTATGCTACACTTGAGAAAACAGTTTGTGTATAAGGGAGGCGTTGTGGGTATGACTTAGGAAGACAGGTCTAGGCAAGCACAAACTCCCTAGGTGTGTCTTGCCCTTGATGTGCCCTAAGTGTGAAATGGGGGGATAGAAAGGGCTAGGGGGTTACGGAGCTAGCCAACCAAGGCCACCAGATGTATCTAACTTGAGAACCCCTAGGTGCAATATTTGTGGCACTCTGACATTACATGGGAAAGCTCTTTGTTCCTTTCTTTTTGCTTTGTATAGGTTTTTTCTTTGTTTTCTCTTTTCTTTTCTTCTTTCTTTTTTTTTGTTTTCCTTTATTTTCTTTTTCTTTGTCTTTCTCCTTTTTTTTGTGAGATACATTGGGAGGGAGAATGCTAAACATCATCGTGATGCTCTTCAAGCTACATTTCAAGGGGGACTAAGAGATTTACCAATGAATGCATGGCTTGGTATGTAGCTCTTTGCTCTTCTGACTATAATTGTGGCCACAGAGGGGGGCTTGGTTCCTACACTCATTCTTTCTCTTATTGATTTGATTTAGAATCAGGTCCCTCTTCCTAGATCAGCTCCAGTGGCTCCTATTGAGGCAGTTGCATTTGCTGATCCAGCTCCCCAAGCCCTAACAAGGAGAGTTCCTATGTGGTTAAGCAAATTGAGATTAGGAGAGCACATTGCTCCTCTACTCTAAGCTAGTGCTAGGCTTGGGTGCTGTGGCATGGAGTCCATGTAGCAGCGCCCTCCTTGTAAGCTCTAGTTTTCTTTTTAGTTGTTCCAATGTCTCTTCTCCAAGCCAGTGCTAGGCTTGGGTGCTGTGGCATGGACTCCATGTAGCTTAAAGAGACTCCACACATAGGTGACGTAGTCTCAAATGTCCTCCTTGTCCTTTTGACTAACGTTCATCAATCTAACGATGAGGTTGTCAAAGTATCCCGCCTCAAAGAATCTCTTAATAAAGAAACTCTTGAGGTTATTGGTCATTGTGTTCAGCATTGTCTAGACTAGTGTACCACGTCTGTCCTTTGTCTCCTAGGCAAAGTCTGAAAGCTTGTGCATGTTGAACAAGGTCCATGAGTATGTTAGCCTCACATACTTGCTTGAATTTCTCCACAAAGCTATACAAGTCATTGTCAAGTTGATACTTGTCAAGTTTCTTACCAACTACATGTATTTTGGTTTGGCTCCTAGAATTTAGGGTGATTCCTAGTCCTACTAGCAAACAAAGTTACCAAGGCTGCTTCGCTCTGCTTTGTAGCCGTGTTGTCTAAGAGTCACTTTGTAAGAAGCTCGCTCAACATAAGATCAGCTTCTAGTGCTCTCTCCCTCTCAGCGTTTGGTTCTATCCTATTTTGATTGGTGAGGAGCTAAGCCTCATTGGACCTCGCACATTTCTATATCTAGCCTCAACTTTTGAGCTCGTTGCTCTTGGTGATAGGTAGCTATGCTTAGCAGCACTCTCCTTGCCAACTTCTATCCTCCTCTAGATTGGCTATGATGTCCTTAGCTGGTCTACTGTGATGCTCCATTTTGGTTTGTAGGTCATATCGGGTCATCACTTTGCTGGATGTTGACTAGGAATTCTCCCAAGTCAAGCTCGTCATTTTTTGAGCATTGGTTCCTAACATGTTGCTGATTTCTTAAGCAACTAGGACATTGATCAGATTGATCAAGTTGGGTAGAGTTGTGACCTTAATCGTGCTTGTTGCTATTGCTCCCTAAATGGCTTGACGATTCAAGTCTCTCAATATTTGGTGATTGGGGTCCGAATTCCTATATATGAGACCTCATATCCTTTTGCTACTAGGAAGATCATGGCTTTTTGAAGCAAGAGCACGGACGGATTGGTTCAAAGATACCTTGACCCTGGGCAAAGGACCCAACAAAGTGGTGTTGAAGTTGTATGACTCGCAAAAAGGTAATGGATTCACTTCTATCATAGTCTTAACAAACTTCTCAAACAAAGTAATAAATGGCACATCAACAGACGAAGAAGCTGTCAAACAAATCTTTAAGAAAATAGAGTCACATCCTTGATAGTGGGTATTGTAAGCCAACTCCCAAAAGATGCAAAGTTCTTATCAATGGGTAAATATCTCTGCTCTGAATTGTGAATGACTTCTAAAATCACATCTCACAGTGAGATAGAGGCATGGATGTATTGTTATTCCTGTTACATGGTGGTAGGAGAGCCAGAGACAAAAGCAGAGACTGAGAGAGATACGAGAGCAGAGTTAGAACTAGAGGCAGAAGCAGAAGCAGAGGATATAATAGAGAGTCTATTTTTCTTATACAGATGCCGAGACAAAGTCTAAAGATGAGGATGAAAGTCAAGAGAAAGACAATGAAAGTGACATGGAAAAAGCTATACAACTAGAGGAGAATACTAATGAGGAGAAAGTCCCAGAAGCACTTGAAGCTGAAGATCCCATGCTATTAGACAGAATGACTTTGGTACCTTTTGGATTAATAAATGAATCGCATCATAGGTAAAATATCCATAAGAAATGGATTAAGCAGAATAAATCTTCCTTTAGTACTGGCTCTTGTCGCTCAAATTTACCATTCTCAAGAAAGGACAATGACGATGCCCCTTGCCAACAAACACTAGCTCAACTATCCAAATAGAACTCAGATGGTTCTTGTTGTGTGACATCCTTGGAGGCATCCTTAGAAGATGAGTCCTCGAGTCAAGAGATAAGTAACCCTCCCATAAAAGCTAAAATAGCCATGGTAAAATTTCAGTATCCCAAAGAGTTAATCGAGTCCCCATGGAAAGAAGAAGTTGCTTCCAATGGAGGATCAAGACGAGGAGGCCACTCCCTTGAAGGAGTCGCCAAAAGTTGTCCATGAAACCTACATCCGTAAAGTGGAAGATGAAAATCAATTAACTTTTATGGATGTTGATGGCTGCGAATGTTACTTGAAGGTGGATACTAGTTTTTCAGAAGAGGAGCTATTGGTCCTACATGACCTCTTGAAGGAGAACTTGGATGTGTTTGCATGGTCGTATAAAGATCTAAAGGGAATTGATCCTATTATATGTCAACATCACATCGACCTAGTGTTGAGATATCGAGCTCCACTCGTGATATGCTAGGGTGACCGTTGTGCATTTATGTCACCGACTTGTCAGTTGTAGACGCGGTTGGTACGCCGCCCATGAATAATAGCTAGATGACAGCTATCCTTATCTACTCTAGTTCGTGGCTTGGTTAGTATGCCACCTTAGTCAGTTGAGTTTGGTTTGAGACCCATATATAGGGTTCTTCTATTTCTTTGTATTAGAGTTCTTTTGGCTTACACAACTAAGAAGAGGAAAACTGTTTTCAGCCTCCACCCTTGTGTGTATTCCCCCATTGTGCAAGCAAGAAAGCTACAAGTGAGACTCCTTCCTTCTCTCCCACAATCTTGACATGGTATCAGAGCCTTGTTCGTGGTAAGGAGCTCAAGAAAGCAAGCCAAGCTCGCGGCGTTCTGGTAAGAGGAGCAGTGTTGCTTTCATTTTCTGTTTTGGGAGCAGATCTCTGCAGGTAGCACAACCGAAAATTGCAAGAGTGCATTGTCTCAGGTTGAGACGCCCTTCGCGGTGAAGCAAGAGGGCAGTATATGCTACAGGAAAGGGCTTTAGCTTCTGGCGACCCTGTTTTTTTTATTTGAGGCCATTTCGGGGCCTGTTTTGGAGGCGGAAGTTTTCTGCACACACTTAGGAAAAGGCCCAGTTTTATACTGTGCGACCACTGTTCTACAAGTCGGTGAAAAGTTACTGTAGAAATTGCATCGTATGCTTGTGTGCAGAGACATTGGGAGTTACACAATCATCCTTGTTGCCTGTTGATGCAAAATCGTCACTAGGGAGTGACTGTGTGGTCAAATATCACTTTCGTCAGTTTTGCAGATTAGCCCTTGTGAGGCTGAAGCTGTGTTCTTTGCAGTGACAGAACTTTTTGCAGTGTTCTGTAATGGCGTCTGATTCTCTCTCACAGATTGTCACTGAAAAGCTGGACAAGAACAACTTCCAAGCATGGAAGTTTAGAATGACGAATTTCCTTATGGGAAAAGGATATTGGGAATTTGTTGCAGGAAATGAAGAAGAACCAGTTCTTCCTGATGTTCCCAATCAACAGCAAATGCATGCATTTAAAGCATGGCATGAGAGAGCCAGGAAAGTTATGTACTGGCTGTCTATCAGTATTTCAGACTCTATGATTGTGCATATTCAGGATGCAAGTACGCCAAAGGAGGCATGGGATACTTTGTCAAAAATGTATAGCACAAATACGCAAGCCAGGAAAATGCAGCTCAAGCAAGAGTTGCATAATGTGCAAAGAGAAAATATGAGCATCAATGACTACCACATGAAGGTGAAGAAGATTGCAGATGCACTTGCTTCCATTGGGTCGCCAGTGGAAGATGATGATTTAGTTTCCATGACCTTGAATGGTCTAGGAAAGGATTATGCACAGTTTCGGACATCCATTTCAGTTCGTGAAAGATTTCCTGATTTTGAGGAGTTGATTGCTCTTCTAATTTCTAAGAAGCAGAGAAATGGTGGTGCATCTTCTTCAGGAGGAACTTCAAAAGAAGCTGTCTTCTACTCAAATGCTGGAAGAGGTAGAGGCAGAGGTAGAGGAGGCCGATTTGGAGGCCGTGGTAGAAATCAGAATATGCAACAAACTCAAGAAAACCAGTCCTATGGAGGAGGACGTGGTAACTCTAGAGGCAGGGGGAGCCAAAGAGGTCGTGGTGGATGGCAAAGGGGCCAAAATGCAAACAGTAATGTTGAATGCTACTACTGTGGTAAAATGGGTCATATGGCTAAAGACTGCTATAAAAAGCAGAATGACATAATGAATGGAAAATTGCAACAAGGGAATTATGCATCCTCTAGTAGACAGGGTGATGACAGAAATGAGCATTTGTTTATGGTGTAGCACATGAACAATTCTGTGACAAGTGCAGAAGAAAGCAACGATGTATGGTATGTTGACTCAGGTGCATCAAACCACATGACAAGTCATGCAGAATGGATGGAGGATGCAAGGAAAATGAAAAAACCAGGATTTGTGGAGACTGGTGATGATACTGCACATCCGATTGTGCAGATTAGAAAAATTCCTTTGTCTATGCAGGATGGGAAAAAGAAATACCTATCCGATGTATTTCATGTCCCGAATATCACCAAGAATCTGGTTTCTATTGGTCAAATGGTTGAGCAGGGCTTGCAGGTCAGATTTAATCCTCATGGATGCTTTGTTGAGGATATGAAAAATAAAGGTCGCTTGATAGCAAAAGGAAAGAAGAAGGGCAGAATGTTTACATTGGATGCAGACATGTCTGAATTGAGTGCAGCAATGTTTGCACATGGGACCGGTGTAGTTGCAAATATTGATATCTGGCATAAACGCATTGGTCATGTTAATGTACAGCGACTTAAATCAATGCAGGCCCAAAATATTGTTGCAGGATTGCCTAAATTCAAGGTTGCAGAAATGCATAAGGTATGTGAAGCCTGTCAGTTTGGAAAACAGGCAAGGAAACCATTTCCTAGACATGTTCAAGAGAGTAAGAAGCCATTGGAATTAATCCACTCTGATGTGTGGACTACTAAAGCTACATCTCTCGGAGACTGTCATTATTTTGTCAGTTTTATTGATGACTATAGCAGAAAAGTTTGGGTGTATTTTATGAAAAAGAAAAGTGAAGTTTTTGGGCATTTCAAAACTCTTAAAGCTATGGTTGAAAAAGAAACAGGCCTGCAAATAAAATGCCTAAGGTCAGATGGAGGGGGAGAGTACCTCTCAAATGAGTTTGCAAGGTTCCTGCAGGAGCATGGCATAAAGCAGCAATATTCATGCAGTCATACCCCACAACAAAATGGAGTTGCAGAAAGGAAAAACAGGCATATTGGAGAGGTATCTCGTGCCATGCTCAATGAAAAAGACATGCCAGATTTTTATTGGGCTGAAGCAGTTGCTACAGCAGTCTATATAATGAACAGGACTCCCACTGCAGCAATACATGGGATGACTCCAAAGGAGAGGTATACTAGTAGGAAACCAGATATTTCTCATTTGAAAATTTTTGGTTGCATTGCCTATGTACATGTGCCAGATGAGTTGAGATCCAAGTTGGATCCAAAAGCTGAGAAGAGCATCTTTATTGGTTACTCTCTGCAGCAAAAAGGGTATAGATGCTATAACCCTTCTACTCGTAAGTTTACAGTGAGCAGAGATGTTGTTTTTGATGAGATGAGTAGCTGGTATAAACCAGTAAATGTGATACATGATGTAGATGCACAAAATGGTAATGCTGCACAGAATTCACAGCAGCAGTCACAAAATATTAGTGGACCTGGAGCGTCCTCTAGCAGTGGTTCACATTCTTCGCCATGGACAGGCAGATTGAGATCAGGAGAATCTTCTCAAGGCAGTGCAAATAGTGGTATGCAGGTGTCACAAAAAGGAAAAGAGAAGGTAGATCAGCCCATGTTTGATGTGAATGCAGGTCACTCTTATGTGGATGGTGAATCCAGTGGCTCAGAACAGAGCATTGATGATGAGTTGGGTATTCCTTCTACACCTGGAGTAAGGAAGACCAGGGATGTTTTGAGAGCACCTGGGAGTGAACCTACTTTACGCAGGTCAACCAGAGTTAGGTATCCTGTGGATAGGCTGAAATATGATAGATTTACAGCCATTCACTATGCATATATGGTCAAAGTGATACAGGAACCAGAACCCACTTCTTTTGAGCAAGCCATGGGAAAAGAAAAATGGGAGAAAGCCATGGATGAAGAAATGGATGCCTTGGAAGCAAATGCTACATGGGAATTGGTACCTTTGCCTAAAGGTAAGAATGCAATTGGCTGTAAGTGGGTTTATAAGGTGAAGCACAATGCAGATGGTTCTGTGAACAGATACAAGGCAAGATTAGTAGTCAAGGGGTATGCACAAACATATGGCATTGACTATGAAGAAACATTCAGTCCGGTTGCAAGGATGGCAACTGTAAGAGCAGTCATTGCTATGGCTGCATCAAAGGGATGGTCTTTACATCAGATGGATGTAAAGAATGCCTTCTTACATGGTGATTTGCAAAAAGAGGTCTATATGGAGCAGCCACCAGGTTATGTGCATGATGTTCATCCTGAGTTTGTTTGCAGGTTGAAGAAAGCCTTGTATGGCTTGAAGCAAGCACCTAGAGTATGGTCTGACAAGATAGGACAGTATCTTGTCACTATTGGCTTTCAGATTTCCAAGGCAGATTTCTCACTTTATGTGAGAAAAACAGAGAAAGGTATTATGCTACTTGTCATTTATGTTGATGATTTGATTATGACAGGTGACAGTAATGAAGATATCCTTCATGTGAAATGCTATTGAAGCAAAAGTTTGAGAAGAAGGATTTGGGAGAGCTGCGTTATTTCTTGGGCATTGAGGTGATTAGATCACCAAGTGGGATACAGCTCTTGCAGAGGCAGTATGGATTGGATATGCTGTCCAAATATGGGATGACAGGCTGTAAGCCTATTTCAGTTCCTTTGGAGCAGAATGTGAAGCTGAGCGCAGATGCAGGTGAGCTTCTGGAAGACCCTACTATGTACAGACGCATAGTAGGAAGCTTGATTTATATGACTATTACCAGGCCAGATTTAAGCTATGCTGTTGGATTGGTAAGTCAGTTTATGCAGGCTCCAAGGAAACCGCATTTGGATGCGGTTAGACGTATACTTAGGTATGTGAAGTCCACACTGCAGTATGGACTATTTTATGAGACTGGGGTTCAGATACAGTTGCATGGATACACTGATGCTGATTGGGCTGGTAGCATTTCTGATAGACGATCTACCAGTGGATATGTGTTCTCTTTTGGGAGTGCTGCAGTCACTTGGAGCAGCAAGAAACAGCCTACAGTTGCCTTGTCGAGCACAGAGGCTAAGTACAGGGGTGCAGCAATGGCTGCATGTGAGGTAGCTTGGTTACATAAGCTACTTTATGATATGCATCAGTCTACAAATGGGCAAGTTGTCATTTATTGTGACAACATGAGCAGTATACACTTGGCAAATAACCCAGTCTATCATGCTAGAACAAAGCACATTGAGGTGCATTATCACTATGTGCAGGAGAGGGTTTTACTAGGTCTTATTGATCTAGTTTATGTCAGCACAGAGGATCAGGTAGCTGACATATTCACGAAGGCATTGGGCGCAGAGAAGCTGCGCAAGTTCAGAGACCTGCTTGGTGTGCAGGAATTGGGATTGAGATCGAGGGGGAGTGTTGAGATATCGAGCTCCACTCGTGATATGCCAGGGTGACCGTTGTGCATTTATGTCACCGACTTGTCAGTTGTAGACGCGGTTGGTACACTGCCCATGAATAATAGCTAGATGACAGCTATCCTTATCTACTCTAGTTCGTGGCTTGGTTAGTATGCCACCTTAGTTAGTTGAGTTTGGTTTGAGACCCATATATAGGGTTCTTCTATTTCTTTGTATTAGAGTTCTTTTGGCTTACACAACTAAGAAGAGGAAAACTGTTTTCAGCCTCCACCCTTGTGTGTATTCCCCCATTGTGCAAGCAAGAAAGCTACAAGTGAGACTCCTTCCTTCTCTCCCACAATCTTGACACCTAGAGCTTGATACCATGCTAGTACGGAAATGATAGAGGTGCATAAATTGAAATTATTTGGCCATGGTAGTAAAAGCAAAATTGCTAAAGCTACTTGAAATTGAGTTTATCTATCCAATGATGACCAATAGTAAATGGGTTTCGCCCATCGTGTTAGTACCCAAGAAGAATGGAAAGCTGTGAATATATGTGGACTTATGGAAGCTAAAGTCCAAGAATAAGAAATATCATTTCCCTATCCCTTTCATAGACCAATCGTTGGACATAGTGGCAAGCCATGAGCTTTATTTCTTATTGGACGGATTCAGTGGATACAACCAAGTCAAAATAACAAAAGAAGATCAATCCAAAACAACCTTCACAATAGAATGGGGAGCCTATGCTTATAGAGTGATGTTGTTTGGGCTCTCTAACGCTCCTGCTACCTTTCAAAGAGTGATGATGGCCACATTCCAAAATCACATGCATGATTTCATTGAGATATACATGGATGACTTTTTGTTTATAGCCTAATCTATGAACATTGGGAGCACTTGGAGTAATGTTTTAGTTGATACCGGAGTATAAGATTTCTCTCAACCCTAACAAATGCATATTTGGAGTCTCTTTAGGAGTTCTTTTAGCCCACATTGCCTCTGCACAAGGGATAGCAACAAACCTATTACTGACCACGCAACCCAAAAAGAAGTAGAGGAAGACCAAGGAATCCCAAGTCCAGAATGGAAGACGGCCCAAGCAAGAAAAGTGGAAAAGAAGGTAAGCTTAGAAAAAATGCAAGAGTGCACCGAATATTCTAGCAAGGAAAGCACGGGGTGCAATGTAATTTATTTTATAAAAGAGTGCCAGCCTCCCTCATGTGCAAATTGTAAACATAAAAATGCAAGAGCAAAAGAATCATGAAAAGAGGAAAGACGTGAGGAAAGAAGACCTTTGGCTAAAACAACCAATCATGTAAAAAAGGGGATGGGTGCCCAAAGGGATCATGGCAGATATAAAAGTCAAAAAGTGAATAGAGAAGCTTATTCTTAGTGTGTGGCTAAAGTGGCTCTCTCCTTCTCTTCTCCTTGCTTGTGCATGTGCTTGTATTTGAGAGAGGGAGTGAGGGTGAGGAAGTGTGGCGGAGAAGCTCTCCATCTTCTTCTCTCTTCTTCTCTTCTCTTCTCTTCTCTTCTCTTCTCTTCTCTTGTCTCGTGCGCATGGCTATGGAGGATGGAGCTTGAAGATAGAGGCTTGAGCTTACTTGAGCTCGCATCTCAAACACTCGTAGGATCGAGAGCGCATATGGCTAGGTGAGAGATAACCATTAGTTGCTCGCTTGAAACGCTTGAAGCAATAAGCGATCCATGGGCCTTGGCGACCGAGCGTGAGCTCCCACTTCATTTAGGTTCCGTTGCTAGGACCAACAGATTCAAGCTTAAGCACTTGTGTGCTTCAAGTCAAGCGTCGAAGTAGGATTTCATCCTCAAACCGATGCTTGATGTAGGTAGGAGATTTGGGAGTTTAAAATTCAAAGCAAGTAAGTATTTTGAGTTTTAATGAGTAGACATGTAGGTTAATTCATTTCAGTAATTGAGTAGAATAGGACCAAGAAATCCAAGAGAATTAGTTTAGAGTTATTGCTATAAACACGCCCATAACAGGGCTAAAAAAGGGGAAAAAAGGGGTTGGAATCCATTGACAAGGCAAGAGCACGAAAGCACTCGGCACTAGACCAGGGGGTTTAAGACCCAAGGGAAGGGGGATAAAGGCTCATTTGCATTTGCAGCACACACACGGGGGGAGAGAGAGAGAGAGAGAGAGAGAGAGAGAGAGAGAGAGAGAGAGAGAGAGAGAGAGAGAGAGAGAGAGAGAGGGAGGGAGGGAGGGAGGGAGAGAGGGAGAGAGAGAGAGAGAGAGAGAGAGAGAGAGAGAGGTTTTCTTGGCAGGTGTGGGAGATCATAAAAATCCTTGCGATCATTGCAAGTCTTTGTCATCCTTGCTGTAGGTGAGTTACACTAGTCCCCAAGGTATAGAAGCATAGTCCCATGCAGTGTCAGTAGTAGGACAAGGAGGAATTGAATAAACAAATCGTCGAATTTTCAGCTCATTTGGTGAAAAATGCCGCCACACTTGGCTTGTCTGAGTCTGGGACTCAAATGGCCGTAATTGACCAAACACTCTCGACCATTCGGCCACTTTAATTCAGCTACTTAAACAAGTATCCCATCTGAGTTTGGGACACTCGGACATTCGGACCTCGGCCATGTGTCATTCAGCTAGGTGACATTCGGCCCACTTGCATTTAGCCATTTGGTCTTGAACGCGGGCCGAGTCTGCGACTCGAACCTCTAAAATTCGGACCAAATGGGCTGAATGTGAATTTAAGTAAAATTGACATCTTCCAGACCTTGACAAACTTGAAACCAAGCCTGACGAACATCTAAAAGCCTTACAAATGAGTTTAATGACTTTCAAACACGAAAAATGGAAGAAACAAAAGCCTGATGACTCAAGAGCAACCACTAGCTAACCCGTTAGCTGTCCACAGAATGCCCCAAATTGACCAACAGACCCTGATTACACCCTGACCAAGCTGGGAGACATAGTAGAGACCCTAATCGGCCCTTCAAAGTGGCTAGCAATCGTGCTTAGAGCCATGTGTGTCTAAAATCGGAATGAGGGAAGAGCGAGAGCTACAATGTTCATCTAGTATTCGCACCTTACGCTGTCTTTGACACGAAGTGCACTCGAAAACTGAAAGCGTGATTTTGCACCACGCACGAAAAGGAGCACTACACACACATTGAGTACACTTAAGTTGAGGGCTATTTGCAATAAGAAAGAACACACCAAGACATAATAAGCGAGGTCACTGTTCGATGTCTGGGGGTCTCCTCCTACTAGTGGGTTCGTTCAGCTTATCTTATCTTGCATGAGTTCCTTGTTATTCAAAACAATCCTTAATGTTATGCACACTCAAATGCTAGTGGGGTGCTCCTCAATGTGCGCAATGAGAAATCAAGCTATTAGCTTTTTTGTACACATCAAGTGTTTAATCGATGCACTGTGCAAATCTAATGAAAATAATACAATGCAACATACACTTTTCTTGATCCTTTCATGCATTTAATGACCACTCTAGCTAGTTCGTTCTAGTCTCTATGGCATCTTAGATGTGTGGTCTGAGGGGTATCAAATTTGGTGAATGAGTCTGAGTCTGAGGGGTCCAATTTGCCAGAATTTGGGTTCTGCATAGCTCATATGAGCGATAGTGTCTGAGTTGTAGCCTTGGATGTCCGAATCGGGTACCCATCCAGGTCCTATTGTCCGAGTTGTAGACTTGGACGTTTGAGTAGTCAGGTACTCATCCAAGTCCAAGTGGACTGTCCGAGTCCAAGTGTCTTGTCCGAGTTTAAATGGATTTTCTGAGTGTTTGTGTCCGAGTCTGAGTAGTCCTAATGAATGGGCACTCCAAGTCCAAGTTTGGGACTCAGACGATTTTGTGGTTGTTCAAGTGGACTTGTGACTTGGATTGTTCGAGTGGTAGCAAGAATCAAATGACTGTGGAATCCATCCAAGTGTAGCAGTTGGGGTTCCAAAACGATGAAAATCATTTAAATACTCATGGCACCTATCCTAACATTGCACTCAGGGTCCTGACTAGGATCAACAAGCATAAGTTGACACTCAGAGCATACCTATAGGGCTCGGTGATGTGAGAATGTGAATCAATGAACAAATCTGTAATCCTGCCCTATAGCTCTCTCTCTTAACTAAATGCACACAAATGAGCTCTCTCTCTGGCCTCTTGGCTTCTTAAGTCCTTTCTCTTTTGCCATGTTTCTTCCCCCTTCTCTCTCTTTGCTGTCTTAATGCCTTGAAGCTCTCTTTTCCCCATTTTTTCCATGTTTTGGGCTTGTTATTATAGCAGAAACCCTACTCTGTGTTTCTCTGTTTTTCCTGATTTTTCTTTACCTAAATGCATTCAAATTGGAATAACCACTTACACTAATCTGATCTACTTACCTAGATCCAAAAAACTAGAAAAACTTACTTGCAAAGGAGGTCGAATACCTCTTCAACTCCCTTGCTTTCTACTTATCTCAAGCACTGGTTTAGGGCAACTCGATTCGGGGCAAACCTTACTTCAATGCTTGATTCGAAGCGTACAAGTACTCAAAGCTTGAATCTGTTGGTCCTAGCAACAACAAAACCAAAATGTGGGAGCTTCTCGCTAACCGCCAAGACCCATGGACCGCTTATTGTTTCAAGCGTTTCAAGCCAAGTGCAATGGCTACCTCTCACATAGCTGTACATGCTCTCACACCTACAAGTGTAGTGAGCTTACCTCCATGCTCGATCAAGTTGCTTCCTCCCTCAAGCACTCCAATAGCTCCATGATCCAAGGTGCAAGCTCAAGCGAGCTTGATCCTCAAGATCCAACCTTCATGTTTCATTACCGTACACGAGACAAGAGAAGATAAGAGAAGAGAAGAAAAAGAGAGGAGAAGATGGATAGCTTCTCCACCATGGTTTCTCACCCTCACACACCCACTCCCTCACACTCCCTCTCTCAAGCACAAGCTCAAGCAAGCAAGAAGAAGAAGAAGAAGAGAAGGAGAGCTAGTTTTGACCACACACAAGAATGAACTTCTTAATTCACTTCTTGCCTTTTATACAAAACCCTAACCCTAATCCCCTTTGGGCACCCATCTCTTTTTTGCATGCCCGATCATTTTAGCCTAGGTCCTCTTTTCCTATTCCCTTCCTATTTGCATTGTGCCTTCACCCATGTCCGTCTATATTTACAAATTGCATAGGAGGGAGCATGGTGCTATTTTACAAGGATTTAGAGCGCGCTTTTATTTTTAAAATGCACCTTTCCTCTTTTGCACTTGCCTTGAACTTTTAAGGTTGTCCTTGTGCTTTTGGCATTTTTTCCTCCTATTTCTTCAGCCGTGACACCTTTATCTGCTTTGCCCTGTGTCTTTTTAAATTTCTTTTTCCTTTCTTTGCATTGGGATTAACAAAACTAATACTCGAAGTCTAGTTGGGATCATTCCACACACACATCATTTGACCTATGCAATGGACTCTTGTAATTCCTCATGTTCTCATCCACATATAGGTATCGACCAGTGGTGGATCCACTTATGAAACCAACATATATATTGCACCTTCCCCAAATCAATTTGCAACACATTTCTAGAGCTTCTGATAGTTCATTGATTATGCCCTAGTAGGGGTTACTTTTTAGACTTTTTGTTGATGCTCGAAACCACTTGGTGCAAGTAAAATGAGATACCCCCATGTTTATTGTGTTGACTATTTCAATGTGTACAACTAAATTTTACATATGCATGGATGGTTCTTGTTTTTGTAGGGAGCATGCTTTACTTACACAAGAAGTTTTTGACATTTCCCATGTGGGAAAAGGGGCTCTTTTTGCTTGTTTTTCCTATAGTGTTCAACATGATGAACTTTCGCTTGAGAGGCATCACGTATGTAGCTAGGTGTAGGTGGGGGTAGGGGACTGTTGATTCCTACCTTAAGAATGGAGCCCTCTGTCCCCAAGTGCACCTAGCAAGCCATGTGGTCCCTCCCTTGCAGAAGCTTATGATGTTGTTGTAATTTGCAATGTAAGGTGTCTTGACCAAAACTTTCTTTCATATGTTTGAAGCCTTTCCTCGCGACCAACTACTAGAGCCCACGTCCACCGATATTGTTTCAGGAAATTTTTAAACTTTCTTGAGTCACTACTACCTAGGAGGGAATTTGTTTAAATATTCTTGTGTTACTACTACATGGGAGGGTTGTCACCAAGGCCGTGTGGGACACGCGTGCTATGAATAATGACTTCATATACAGTCTCGAGTCTCAATCTGGTTATGTTGTCACCTGTCCGAACTTTGGTGGGGTTGTAAGCATTATTACAAAATCATGGCGTTTGAATTCGCATTCAACAACCCCAAGTACGCTGATCGCAAGCTGCGCTTGATTATCTCTTCCCCTTCTTCTGCTGTTCCTGATCCTTCCCTTTCTTCCACAACCGCCCCTTCTTCTCCAGCTGCTCCTTCTGACGACGACTGCTCCTTAGAGCCTGCCTCCAAACGGAGAAAAGGCAATTCGGGAGAGAAGACCTCTCCAGGTATGCAAACCCTTTCTTATTCTTATTAGATTGTATCTCCATTCGGTCCATGAGTGCCTCAGAGATGACAAATGAGTTCCGTAAAGATATTGCACGCTCAGAACCCTGAATAGTCCATCTATGTTAGTGACTTGATAATCCACATGACATTATATTGCATTCACGTATTTGTTTGTATCTAGGTTATGTCTCTAATTGGTCCACTGTTGCCTAAGAGACGGCAAAATTAAGTTCCATCAAGAAATTTCAGGCATAGCAGCCTGAATCGACCATTTGTTAGTAATATACTTCTGAACTTGGTCATCTACGTGACATGATGATGGAAAACACTTGCTATAGGAATCTAGATTGCCAATAAATGCTTGAGAAATGACGAAATTAATTCCATCAAGAAATTGCAGGCTCCATTCGTTTTTGTGGACTTAGATCATCTACATGACATGTTAGTGATCCTCTAGTCCATTTAGCTTAATTGGCACAATTGCATCAGTATTTAATAGTGTAATCCTCTGATCATTAAGAGTGATCAGTTTAGAATAAGTTGGGAAGTACCCTGTAATTGTTAGAAAAAACAAGTCCAGTGATTTTCGGTTTCTAGCTATCTTAGTACATTATGGGCAGGTGCATGACATGTCTCGCATAGTTTGGTGAAGATTGTTTTGAAAATACTTGAAAGTTGGAGTTACCTTCACATTAGATGTTCCTTTTTGGGCTTCTCTTAAAGTACCATGGTTCAATCTTCAAGGCAACTCAAGTCACCTTTTGGGGTGAACTGGCCTCTTAAACTACCAGACTCCAAATCTCTAAGTAACTCGTCACATTTGGTCGATGACACCTGGTAGCATCATTTTGATCAGTGAGACCTTTAGCATATGGATTCTGGATTATGATGCCATACGTTTGTGCAAAGAGCTACATGTTTGTGCAAAAAAGGGAGGTAGTATCTGCTGGATACTTAACAAGATTCTGCACAAATTCTTCACAGTAGACTTAACAGCAAAGTGAAGATGGAAAACTGAAATTGCCCATCTTTTACTCCATTTTGTGTATCAATCACTGAGGTGGCTGCTCATGTCTCTTCTTCATTTAACAAGTCTTCATTGTAGGAGAACTTGCGGACTTGAAAGTTTTGTTAGAGGAGGCAGGGGAAATTTCAGGTGATATATTTGTCTTTGTAGTGAGCTGTGTGGAGAGTCATTGGCTGTTGGACTGCTCTGCCCTTGAGCATTGTGTACATCGACTCATTACATTTAGCTCACCATTCATTCGATTTCATGGGATTCCACTCCCCTCTATTTTTGTGTTTTTGTTGAAGTTATTGTGTTTTAGTCGTGTTCGTACATGTTGTGTTTCCTTAGTGCAAATTGTAGCATATCTTCACATCTATTCTAAGGACAAATTTTTATTACTGCTGCTGCCCTGTCTCAACAGCTTGTAGATGTTATCACTTGCTGTTGATTGGTCTTCTCCTACCCCTAGATGCTTTAGAAGGTTCTCCAATGGCTGCAGATCAGACCAATAGCATCTCCTCCTCTCTTGCAGGTTGAATGCACTAAAAATGCATCAATTCATTGCTCTTTTCTGAGCTCTTGGATTATAAAGCATTACTTGTTAGATGGGTTATGTTGATGGCATGGGATCTTCAATTAGCCACTTAAATGCTTATATTGATTTATCTATAGCAATGTCTTGCTATTGTTGGTAGTGGTGATAAGATGATGCTCATGTTGGCATTGCAAATGCTTATGTTGGCATTGGTTAATTCATCTTGGTAGTGATTTCATTCATACAGTGATTACAGGACATTACTCCTTCATTGCAATCATTAAAATGGGTGGTTTGGGACTTTGATTACTTTTTATTGATCTTGAATTGATGTCTTGGTACCCTACAAAGTGCCCAATTAGTTGGGTGGCTTTCTTTTGGATTATTTAGGGCTAGAGCTAATCGATTGTGGCTGCCTAGGCAATAGGTTAGAACCTAAACCAACCCAACAAACACCCATTGTCCATGTAGCACCACTTACAGCAACCCATCAAAGTAATCCATCACACGTAGATAGCAAATCAGCAAAGTACATGAGCATGACTATTATATGGTAGTATCAAGAGAAAAGCACGATAATTCCTTCAAGATCTCTTCCACATCGTAGCATCGATGACTTCCAATTTGTAACAAGGAAAGAAGAACACGATATACCCACTCAACCACACGAACCATCAAAATGCCAAAGTATCGTGAAATCAAAGAAAGCAAGCATGGCGAAAACTATTGACTCCATGTGCATCAAAAAGTCCCTGAGAATCACAACTTAGTCTTGTGTTAAGAGAGCACAATGTAACCGCCAAAAGAAATACATCCATCATGAGGCATCCAAAACACTAAGCACTAAAACAGTTGTTTGAGCTCATCTCGACATTCATTTGAGTATTCCCTTGAGTAGTTGGACATTGACTTGGATTTTTCCGTTACAACTTCGCTTTTTCCGTTACGACCTTGGATGTTATATGGGATTTTATGCTCCGATTATGGATCTCGGCTATTACTTGGATACACTTACAAGTATTGAGCAATGAACTGATCCCTTGTTTTGGCAGTTGCCTATTGAGCTGTGATTGCTCGTTTGCATTTGATATGCGGGATACTTACTGATCAATGGACTTGGATAGTGCTTGGGATTTACAGTTATGGCTTTCTTGCTCCTCTGTTGTCTAGCTTCTATGCTAGTTGGGCTCCTTGTCTTTTAGTATTATAATATGTTGATAGAGAGATCGTGATGGCCAGAGCCAATTGAGCCTAGCACTAAGTCACTGAACCTTTAGCGCCACTTCATCGTGTCTTGACTATGTGTGGTAGAGAGGGTTTTTTGTATCTGTTGCACACGTATTAGTGTGTGTAAAGTAGGAAGCAAGGGTGGAAGGCGAGGTTGAAGGAGTGACTCTTGAATAGTGAGAGTTTGCGCTCCCACCATAGTACAGCTAGAAGTAGAAGAACCACATGGTAGAGTGGTATGATAGACATCATCCTTCAAGAATATAACATCTCAATGAATTGTGACCTTACTAGAGATAGGATCATAAAGGGGATAGCCTCAGTGGTCTAGCTATAGCCAATGATGATGTGATGCTTGGACTTAAACAACAACTTTTCCCTCTTCTTCATAGCTTCATGCAAATAAGTATCCCATCTAAAAAGGTGATATGAGAAACAAAGGACTTTCTCCCATGAAAACCCTTGTATGGAGTCATGCTAAAAACAATTGTGTTAAAAAGCAATTGTGGTTGGAAAACAATTGTGGATGTGAATTGCAATGGACACAGCCTCACCCCAAAGAGTATGAGACAGCCCATGATGCTCAAGCATGGAGGGGGCCATCTCTAACACTTTTATTTTGTCATCTACTACACCATTCTCTAATGGTATTTCAACATTTGTATACTCCACCTGAATGCCACGAGAAGAACATAAGTATTGGTACTTATACGAGGTAAACTCTCCATACTGATCACTTTCATAGTCCAAACTATACAAGTGGATTGCCTCTCTACCATGCTTCTCTAGTCACAAAAGTGCTTAATCTTCGAAAAGACGGCCAATATAAATCTAGAGAAATCATAAAAAATCAACATAAGATAAATCCCCTTGCGAAATGATGGAGTGCACATGGGACTATACAAATTTGTGTGGTAATGTTGAGATGTCAAGCTCAACATGGGCTGACATTCATGTACTTGGGTGACTTTTTCTGCATTCATATCAGTGATGGGGTTGGTACGTGCATTGGCATATACTTTCAGTGATACTTTACAGTTGGGATATCAGTTAATCCACCTATCCAAGTTATGGAATATGTATCTAGTTAGCATGTTCACACTATGGACCGCTTGCATATTATATATGTTGTACTCTTTTTTTTTTTTGGTAAACTATTATAATAGAGAAGAAGAAGAAGAAGAAGAAAAAAGACTAGGGTTTTCAGCTTCCTATCTTATATGCATTCTCAGTATGTTGTATGTCTTGCAAGAACTTAAGCTTCCTCTCTCTCCCCTCTCTTTTCATGGTATCCGAGTGGCATTTAGGCAAGAAGCTATGAGCTGTAAGCACAAGAGTCTACAAGGAAGCCTTGCTGTGGAGTATATATGTGGAGATCTTTCTCATATGATCTCTGATTGATGAGCCATCTTTGTGAGCCTAGAGTGCTGGAGGGAGTGTACTTTGGTTTGTATTTGTGCAATTGGATTTACATTCTGCATGTGTTTCGGTCTTTGTTCAGGAGTTAGAGGCAAATTTGCACATAGTGAATACCACGAGCTGCACAAAAACGAGCAAACTCATTAGAAACAAATTCTCCCCTACAGCATTAGAAGCCGTCAGGGTTGAATCCTCAACCACCTCTAAGTGGAGGAAAGCAGTTGATGAGGGAGCAGCCACCACTTTGGAATCCTTTGAAGATTTCTCATTTTTCTCCTTCTCCTTCTTCTCCTTGTTGCGACGATCCTTCTTTGAGTGACCTGTTTTGCCCCAAATGTGACAAGTAGACTCCTTTTCTTTGTCCTTCTTAGATTTATCCTCATTTTTCTTTTGGTCCTTCCCCTTCTTCTAAGAGGATTGACCAACCAAGGCTTCAGATTTCGAAGCATTGGTACCTTTGAATTGCTCCTCTTGGTCCAAGATCATAGGAACCAACTCTTCCCACTGAAGAGTCTTAGTCTTTCCTAAAGCAATCAAGGGGGAATAAAAACCATTGAAACAGGGCGGTAACTGTGACTTGAGAGTTGTTGCCATGTCTTCAGAAGTGATTACTTTCCGTGCGTTTTGAACCTGCATCTGAAGTTGCCTCAGCTTGTTGATATGCTCCCGCATAGAAGATGACTTATTGACACTCATGGTCCGCATGTGCACTTCCAAAGAAACTCGCTTCATGACGGTCATCCGATTGTACATCCGATCAAGCTCGAGCCATATCACCCGAGCCATTGTCAAATATTCAATATGAGAGATAATAGCTGTAGTACATGAGAGAAATAAAAATGAGTGAATGCGAGCATTGAGTTTATCCCAATGTGCGTGAGCCTTTGCCAACTCCACCTTATTACTAGAAGAGAGTCTGGACTTGTCTCGCGAAGAAGGATGATGAATAGCCTGCGTAACAAGCGTTGCCAAATCATAGGACTCCAAAATGGCAAGCATCATGACCCGTCAGATGCGGTAATTCTCACCATCGAGCTTTTGATCTGATGGAAGAGTCGGTAAGACGGGCACCTTCTGGTCCATGATCGTTGAAACTCTATCTTGGCCTCAGAAGATATCTTCACCTATAATACATGTATAAAACTAAAAAAGCAGCCCCCTTTGATTGTGAAAATATATCTTGCTAGGGCTCTTCTTGGCTCGTCTCTCTCGTTCTTCACCCATCGGAGGTGATGAAAAGGTAAAATCTGCACTTGAAGGCCCAAAACACAACCTTCTTCCTTCTCAAACAGCAAAAACTAGTAGAAGCAGCTTCAACAAATCTTCTTCTTTCTTGCATGCCCATGCTCGCCTCAGCCTTGTTTTGATGCACAACCCTCTTGCTCGCACTTGAACGTTGAAAATGCAGCCTTGTGTCGTGCTGAAATCTCCTCTGGTCAATAGTCGTTCAATGCTTTGATACCATGTCAGAGTGAAGCAATGCGGAAGCAAATGACCAAGACAAAGAGTGAACAGAGAGAGAGAGAAAGAGATAGCGAAACAGAGAAAATCTGTAGCGAGGAATGTTGTATAAGAATGTAGAAATATACCCAGGTGTAGAGAGTATATTTGCATATATCTCCACCTCAAAGATCTCAGTCTCTTGTCAGACCAGAGAGTAGTCTCCATGGTCTGTAGCTTGAAATATGTGAAAACCAACTAAGGAAGACTACTGAAATCAGAGCCTATAAATAGGCTAGAAAAAATGCAAAAAATAATGCAGGTCGGCTGTCTAACTGCTGCAAACTGATTGATTGCTACAATTGGCCGACTGTGCCATGTCAGTTGCCACGTGGCACCCCTCTTGCACCTATCGCTTGCTAATTAGTTGCTCTTACTGCTCTTGCCTATCTAGGGAATGTCTAGCTCTAACACCAAGAAGACCAAGTATTTGAGGCAGAGCCTATGCAAATTGATATGATGCAGTTCAAGCTATTGACAACTCAAGAATAACAAAGACAGCACATAAATGGATTATGTATGTATTGCGGCTAGTCGGGACTTATAGCCAAATATTGTCATAAAACAAGAAAGATGAGAATTTATGGTGCCACTTTTTCATCACTAATGGGAAATGTTGACATCTAGGCTTAGTAGAGACCATATGGTTGGACAAAGCTTCAAGAAACCCAAAAGAAAGTCTCTTTCTAATGTTTAGCTTTATGTTACCAATGCAGATTCACTTGGAGGAAAGACATAGATGGATAAGCTTTGTTAGACTCATAGTACAGGGGAGTTTCGGAAACAAAAAATCCTAGAGTTTTAGAGTTTCGATCAAATTTGGGAAATGGAAAAACAACGTTTTGGATTGTATATTAAAATGAATACGTTATTACATGTATATGAAAATATATTAATTCTATAATAACATATATCCAAATTTTATACAAAACTTTTGAGTCTTCATGTCATATGATCGAAATCATGATTCATCACGTGTCACGAGTGAAGACTCAATGGTTAAGACAATTTAATATTGTTAAGACTCAGTTTTCAAAACTCTAAACAACAAAATAAATTATAATTTATGACTCATGAATCATCTAAAGAGTGACATCAAGAATAGTGGAACCAAGATGCATAATAAGTAAAATCAAGATACATGTAATTATGCCATGTGAATAATCTATCGAAGTTCCAATGAGAATTGAGCATGAGTAACTACTGAGTAATAACTATTCTATCAATATCAATGAACAATCATGATATCATCATGTGTATGTAACATTTGTAATGCCAATGGTGATTCGTAACTAGCAAGTGCAATGCTAAACTAACTCCTGACTCGTAAGGTATTATGACTTAAGTCTCTAACGTTCATGAGTCATGACTTGTGGGGATTTTGAGGATCTATGCTCTATCTCCTCATCTGACTCTAAGGATCCTTGTATCCCTTGATTGGAGTGATGTGCCTCCAAAATAGATTCGGTGCCATGATTAGGTAATGTCAAATAGGAATCTACTAAGAAGTTAAGAAATAGAAGAAGATTGAAGAAAAAGGAGGAGGAAATAAAGAAGAAGAGGGGTGAAAGAAGAAGAATAATGTAGAAGAAAAGAAGGAAGGAAAAGAACTTAGAAAAAGGAGGGAAGAAGAAGAAGAAGGAAAGAAGGAAGGAAGGAGGAGAAGCAGTAGGCGATGGAGTCGAGAGTTATAGAAGGTTACGCAAAAGACGAAGGAAAAATTAAAAACCGGTTTGCTCGTCCACTGCAGGGTTCCGAGACGGCATTTCCTTGTTTCCTTTTTGGTTTGCAATGGCCGTTTCGTTTTAGGCCCCCCTATGATTAGACTCTGGAGCCACAACATGCTTCATGGATGAGAAATGTACGGAGAAACATGGTGTGTAACTTCTAAGGAAAGCAAAGCCGGTATATGCAAAAGTAATTGATGGTCGACCTGTTGCTTCGAGAGATGTTAGGTATGAGACTCAACCCATAAAAGTTACCTAAGGAGTCTATCAAATTTAACCTTCAAAATTATCCATTGTGTAAATAGTCCTGTTATTATTGGGCTGCCTTGGTAGAATTATATAACTCCCACATCAGTTGGAGGTCTAGAAAGATTGAACCAAGGCTAGTGCAAAATAATAAAAAGAAGAAATCTTGACTAATATACATTGGGGCAAAGGTGTTCATACATCAATCAAAGAAGAGTCCATCCTTTTTTATTTATACAATTTCCAATGAAGAAGCCAAAGGACAAAAGCTTGGACACAATTTTAGCTCAATATGTAGAGTTCAAGGATTTGAAAAGAAGAATGTGGATATGCTACCGGAGCACCGACCTTATGACGTGCAATAGATTTACGAGAAAGAGTTGAACCTCCTTTTAGTCCTATCTATAAACTATTCCAAGATGAATTAACAGAGCTCATGAAATATATTGATGAGAATCTTGCCAAGGGATTCATATGTCATTCAAAAGCTCTAGTGAGTGCTCCAATTCTATTCGTCAAAGAAAAAGATGGATCCCTTCGTATGTGTGTGGATTATAGAGGGCTCAATAAGATTACTATCAAGAATCGCTACCCTCTTCCCTTGATTCTAGAACTCCTTGAACTACTTGGGAAAGCCAAAGTTTTCACCAAGATAGATCTTTGTGGCGCTTATAATCTTGTCAAGATAAAGGAAGGCGATGAATGGAAGACGGCTTTTTGCTCAAGATATTGGCATTTTGAATATGTTGTCATGCCATTTGGCCTCACAAATACTCCAGCAATTTTCCAATATATGATGAATGATATCTTTTAAGAATACTTGGACGACTTTATTGTGATCTATTTGGATGACATCTTGATCTTTTCCAAGGACCAAGAGAAGCATGAGCATCACATCAATATAGTCTTAAATAAATTGTGGGAAGTAGGCTTGTATGCAAAACTGGAAAAGTGTTTTTTATTAAACTGAAGTTGGGTTTTTGGGGTATGCCATTTTTGAGAAGGGATTTTCTATAAATCGTAAGAAGGTGCAAACTATTCCAGAATGGGAAACATATTTATTTATGCGAGATGTTCAATGCTTTTGGGGATTTTCAAACTTTTATCAAATCTTTATCAAGGATTACTTTGATATTGTTGCCTCTCTAACTAATCTAACTAGAAAGGACAAGTTTATATGGGATCAAAAGGTTGAACAAGCTTTTCAAATATTAAAGCAAGTCTTCACCTCAACACCCATTCTCATCCATGCAGATCCATTGAAGCTCTTTATCATGGAGATAGATACTTGAGATTTTGCACTTGGAGTTGTTCTATTCCAGATCAGTGATGAGTTTATCTAGTAGTTTTCCACTCCAAAAAATTCTCTATGCAAAAATTAACTATGAAATTCTTGATAAATAACTTCTAGTTATTGTGGACTTGGAGACTTGGCGACACCTCTCATAAGATCACTATCTATACGGATCACAAGAATTTGGAATATTTTATGACTTCTTGTGTCTTGAATCATTGCCAAGTAAGATGGAGTGGTTTCCTATTTAGATTTGACTTTGCTATTATCTATAGGTTTGGCTATCAACAAGGAAAGCTAGAAACTTTACCTCGAAGATCTTGCGTGGCACCAAAAGAAGGTGATGAAACCCATAACCAATAGAATTCAATAATCTTGAAACTTGAGCAAGTGAAGTTGAGGATAGTTATCCGCAAAGCCCCATAAGACTTTGGATTCTTATCAAAGGTCAGAAAGGAAATTACAAAAGACTCATTCGCCAAAGACATAAGGAGGCAATTACATCAAGGCTAAGAATAAACTCAAAGGGGTCTTTAGGATATTGATGGGCTGCTCTATTATAAAGGACTCCTCTATGTTCTTCCTGGTTCTTTGCAAGTGGATATACTTAAGAAGAGACATGATCTCCCCTTAGCAGGGCATTTTGGGGTTAATAAGACAATCGAGTTGATTGCAAGGGATTTTTGGTGGTTGCAAATATAGAAACTAGTCAAGGACTTTGTGGATTCTTGTGACACGTGCAATCAAGCTAAAGCCCCTCATCATTGACCTAATGGCCTCTTCAACCATTATCTATTCTAAGTAAGCCACGGTCATCCTTATCCATGGACTTCATTGTTGAACTACCTTCTTCTAAAGGGTATGATTCTATCTTGGTGGTGGTTGATTGATTCACAAAAACGATACACTTTATCCCAATAATCAAGGGTACCAATGGAGAAGGGATAGCAAGGCTCTTCTTGGAACAAGTATATGGGCACCACAGGCTACCTGATGATAAAAGCATCTTTAAACTTTTGGGAGTACAAGTAAATGTTTCTTTAGCCGATCATCCACAAAATGATGGACAAAATGTAAATCAAGTCTTGGAGCAATACCTTAGATGCACAATCAACTGTCATCAAGACAATTGGGTGGATCTATTACCCTTTTCTAAGTTTGCATACAATAATTTCTCCCATGCTTCCACTCAATTCACACCATTCTTTGCTAATTATGATCAACCCCCAAGGACAAGCTCAAGAGAAAAATAAGAGAAATGCAGATTTATGCAGTATCCATCATGCAAAATTGGAGATCACGTTTGGCTTCTTCGATGTGATCTATTTTTCTCACCCCTCCCAGAAATTGGATTATCAATGATTTGGGCTCGTGAAGATTCTTGGCGAAGTAAATCCAGTCACCTATCGTCTTCAACTTTCCCTATCCATGAAAATCCATCCTATATTCCATGTTTCTTCTTGGAGCAATGTCATACATCTAGTATTTGTGGAACAATACAAAGCCATTGGCTCCAATCATAATTGAAGATCACCAAGAATATGAAGTAGGCAAAGTCCTAAATTCGAGAATTTCAAGAGGTAGATTACAATATCTTGTCCATTGGAAGGGCTACGATGCAAGTGAATGAACATGGGAACCAACTTCACATCTTCAAAGAGCTTCTGTTAAGGTTCATGAATTTCATGTTCAACACCCAACCAAGCTAAGGCCTATTCAAAAGTACACCACTGCCCCTTGTGGAACTCGATGCTAGAAGGGGGGACAATGTAACGGATACTCAAGCAAGGACAGCCCTTGGTTTGTATGGTTCCATGAAGTTTCTAGAAGATATCATCGCTTATGTCGCTGATGGCTGTGGCAGTTTGGTAAAGACATTTGGTGTCATACCACAAACTGACACTAATACTCTTTACCTGTGGTGATGGATCCCCCTTTGTTATGGACATCTTGTGACCACTCCTAATAAGGATTTCCATTTTCATTGGGGTCTTTACATGCAAATTTGTTTTTGATGGCCCTTTGGCCTTGCCCTCATCTAAAATAATGTTAAATGTTGTGCCGAGCCTCAAATTTAAACTCGTAACCTCTTTGAACTTGAAAGTGCTGAAACTTTCCACGAACCTTGTTTTGTGATATTAAATAATTTGAATTCCTTATTCCCATGACATGAAAAGTCATTTCCAAGGGGCTATTCAATGTCCTTGATCAAGATCAGACTCAACGATCCCACTTGTACCTATTCGCCACGATTTCTGCCAATGTTTCCCATTGCTCAAGCTAGGATTATTTCTCACAGTGACACACATTCAACTTAATTACCCCAACTTAGGTATCTCAGGAGCTTTAAGCTAAAGATTCACGATCCCATGACACTTGAATTGCGGAAATCAAATGTACATGCATGTCCGAGTTCAAACATCTCTTTCTTTGGATTAGATAACTTATTTTGAATTGTATTGTTAATTGAAATATCAACTATGTGTGTTACACTTGTAAGAGTAGTCACATGGGCCATGTATATGTTAATATGGAACATTGAGGTGATCATAGTGACATTGGACATGTTTTGGGGACGGGAATTGGGAACAGGGAACAGGGACAGGAATTGCCATCGCTTGTCATCATGAGAGGGGGCTCTAACATGGGAATGCGACTGGGGTATGGGGATGGGATTGTTCCGACAGAATGCTAGCTGAGCATCAGATGATCATAGTGACATTGGACAGGTTTTGGGGATGGAAATAGGAATGGGGATGGGGGCGAGAATTGCCATCCCTTGTTGCTGTGAGAGGGGGCTCTGACATTGGAATGGGACTAGGGCAGTACAGGGATGGGATGTGACTGGAATAGGAAGCTAGAAAAAGACTGTCTAATGTTACTATGCAGTTGATGGTTATCCCTTATGGTGAGGGATCAAATGGGCAGTATAAAAGATGCAAATATGGTGTGGTGATATGTTCATATTGATTCTCAATTTGTTTGCCAAACAGTAGAATCCATCATGGAGGGTTTCCAGCTGATTTTTTTTGGCAATTGCAGGAAATGAATTGTCAAAGCCCAACTGCAAAAACGTGTTCAAGTTCTCTTTCTTTTGTTTTGGGGCTGCGGTCGGGCTATTTTTATCCTCGCTGAGTTTCTCTGTACTACTATCAAATTTAGAGTATTACATGGCTTGTTTTGATTGTACCATCAAACCATGGAAAGTGAATGCCTCTGCCTCTTATTGTAAGGTATGTCGTCATATTATGGTTGAAAACCACAGAATGTGCATGTGACACTTCAATTTTAATAGGAAGTGCATACACATGATATATATTTATGTGCATAATTTGTTGGAATGATGTGGATTGAGTGGCTTACGAAGAAATATGGATTCTTAATTCTTTTTTGTTTTTATCATTCTCCACCGACCTCTGTTGTCACCAGTGTGCCTACTTAGTTATGAGTACATGGACTGCATCTTTCTTAGATATACTTAAACAGAATCGAAATTGTAATGTACAGGATAGATACAGAGCATCTGTCTGCCATAGAATTTATATGGCCTTTCTAAATAGTAGTTGTCTGTGGATTGGTGTTTCTTCTTCTTGTGTGCACTGTGTAGTGGTCCAGTAGGCTGCAGTGATTTGTGCTGCTACCCCACTGATATTTTGCTTTTACCTTGTGTGCAGATTCAGAATCAGAGGAGCTTTATGTGAATACTCTTATTTTAGGAAAGGATTCATTATTTTTCAGGAAGATATTTGATGGAGAGGCTTTCAAGGAATCATCAGAGAAGATTATTGATATTCAGCTCAGTCCAAATGGTAATGCTTGTGCATTCTGCTTAGCCACTTGGTTTCATACAGATTTGATGATTGTTTGATGCTTTTTTCTTTTTCTTTTTGCAGAAAAGGAGCCTTTCTTAGACCTAGTCAAGTACCTATACACAGGCAAGTTGGAGGCAGAAACGGTGGAAGAACTTTCACTAGTTTGGCAGCTTTCTCAACGTTTTCTGGTGGAACGATGTGTGGATTTGTGCACACAAAAGCTCAAAAGGGTGCAATTCTCGTTGGAAAGTAGCTGCTATTTCATTGAGGCATCCACACTTGTGAAGCCAACAAAGGGCCTCCAAGCATTAGTGGATAAGAGCTTGTCATTCTTAGTCAACCACTTTGGAGTGTTCATTGTCATGAATGGAGAGTGTTCTAGTAGGTGGGAGAACCTTCGTGATTTTCAGCAGCTATCTCCAGATGTTTTGGAATTTCTTCTGCTTTCTGATGATCTTCAAGTAATTCATGAGGACGCACTGTACGATGCACTGGAAGCTTGGATAAAGGCCAACTGCCAGAGTGCAGAACAGGAAGTTGATGCTTGGAGGAAGCTTGGATCTCTAATCCGCTGGCCCATGATGGAATTGTTTCGTGTGAAATCTTATTTTGAAAGAGATGATTGTAGTGTGTTACATGATTTTCTTGTTGAGGCTCTGTTGTATCATGCATCTTCAGATGAAGAAAAAAGGAAAAAAGAAAACACAGCAAATAATAGCAGATTTCGCAGACGTGCTCACTATGCAGTGCCTGTTCGTTTTCTCTGTGTTAGCTCACCTATCAATCAATGTCTGACATTTTTCAGTCTTACACTGAAGGACTGGAGGTGCTTACAGAACTCTCCCAAGCCTATTTACTCTGAGAGGTTCTCTATCTGTGGATGTATGTTTATTTGGCTATTTCAAATAAGAACTCTAACGAGACGCAGTGTGAGCCTATTGCTTGTAGCTTTGAGCGTCCCACCACAAACTCTTCGTGTGCATGTCACTACTTCGATATGGGATGCTAATTCAAATGGTTATGCGATACGATATGGAGGAGTGCACCTAATAAAGAAAGAAGTAAGAGACAGGGTTGCCATTTGTATTGATTTTGGAAAGGATGTTGATGGGATCATCACTGATAGTCGGTACATGGACAAAGATGCAACATGGTTCAAAGCAGAGCTGCAAGTTGGAAAGGTGTCCTCATAACTATGCCATCAATGAGAAGGGGGACACGATTGTGCATGATATTTCTGGCTTGCATGCTGATTATCTTTTCCATCTCTACTGCTGAGTGTGGTAAAAACATTATCCTGTCAAGAGGGTGGTGGTTTGGCTCTGCCCAGGATCCTGCTGATGGGAGCTGGAATCAGAATTTTAACTCAAAGGAGACTGCAGGACACATTTTCCATTCATGGAAAAAACCTTCTCCCCACTGCATGGCTTGGCAAAGTGTTGGATGAGGTGAACCTTGGTTCAATTAATACATGTCCCCACTGCATGGCCTGGCAAAGTGTTGGATGAGGTGAACCTTGGTTCAATTATTACATCGTAGCGAGGTGAACCTTGGTTCAATTATTACATCGTAGCCATGACCAAGAAGAATGCTATTTGACATGTATTTGAGTATGCATGATTTGGCAAAGTGTTAGGCGATGTGAACCTTGGTTCAATTATTACATCATAGCCATGATCAAGTGGAATGCTATTTGACATGTATTTGAGTATGGGTGGTGTTATTGATTGTGATCTGTTTAACCATTTTGCAACGAAGGGTGTTTGAAAATCTGATTTAGTGACATTTTTGGGCATAGGCCTCAGAAACACAGTTAATCATCAAAGTTTGGTAGCTGTCCTTTGTTTTCAATGCAAATTTGTGCTCTATTGTATTGGCTGCCTCTATCTTTGATTATTTCCAACACCCCTTTGGAAGAAGTGGGTCTAATTGTTGTGCATTTTGACCTGCATTCCCAAATCAGTACAATAATTTTGAACATCCCAGTGATAAAAATGACTCTTAACTCTTAAACTTCCTGTTTACATTCTTTTTCCAATAAATAAGTATTCCTCTTTGCATTCTTTTTCCAATAAACAATTATTGTGTATGTTTAATATTCATGGGGTACTTTTTCATTAAGAAATTTTACAAAATTTGGATTGGTATTACTTAGATTTATGGCATGATAATATTTGGCCTTCAAGAAGTAATATAGATAGAAATGGCTCCTATTTGATTGAAAAGCCTTAGGTTTAGGGGCTTAGGACACAATGTTTTGGAGTCCTAAGAAAGTCTTTTAGAATTTGAGTAGAGATTTCTACTATAGATCTAACACTTTCTCAATGAATATTTTGATTAATTTTTACATTGGTTTGTAACTTGGTGGTGTAAGATTTGTTGGAGGAACGCCCTAAAATGAATTTGTATGGATATGTTTTAAGTGTTGGATTGAATTTGTGTTTGTTACATATTTCATGCATAGTATTGTGCGCTTAAAATGTCAAATTTTTGCATATATGTGCAGAGTAATTACAATAAATATGTAGTCATGTGCATTTCATTCTTCATGAGGCTTTTAAATGTTTTTCTAATTTAAATTCAAAAAGCCTTTTTATGCGCTACTTGAAATAAATGTGTATTCATTTGAAATAAATGTGTATTCATTTGGTTGAGAGATTGTTGTGAGGGTATATATGATACTACAGTCAATGAACTAGTTTCCTTTTTGTAGGTGCATTCTTGTATAGCCATATTGTCCCTTGCCATTTTTGAAATTTAAAGATAAACATTAATCACATTTAAAATGAGCAACTTAGGCTTTCCAATAATTGAATGTGCAAGATTTGATTGGCCTCATTTAAGTTTGATTTTAATTTAGGATCACGGATACATATTTTCTTTCAATTGCAATGCCACAAGCTTGAAGAAGACAATACTAACACTTAAATGTATCCAGTACCTAGCATGCAATCCAAAGCATGAAGTCAATCCACACCACAAGATAGGATAGCCTCTATACCTACACTTGCCTTGATACTTTCGCACACATGGCACATGCATGTAACGTAAATCATCAGGACAATATTGTCTTAGTATAAAACTAGTATCTAATCTCATTTTGCCATGGGCTTTAAAACAAGACCATGAATCCATAAGCATCTCAAATTAGTCATTAAACTTATTAGCATGAGGCTTTAGCATAGAACTAGAAGTACATTATATAACTCAATTGCATCCATCAACTCATATGAGTAACATGATGTTCTAGAGTCCTAGGAAAATCTTTTAGCTCAAGAAGTTTTTGTATTGATTGTAACCTATAGGTGTAAGGTTTCTTAGAGGAATGCCCCAAAATGAATAAGATTGTGTGGTTATGTTAATTGTTGGATGGAAGTTCTGTTTGAGTTCTACATATTTTATGCATAGTTTTGTACTCTTAAAATGTCAAATTATTGCATTTATGTGTAGAATGTAATTACAATACTTGTGGTCATGTGCATCTCATTCTTATATGAGGCTTTGAGCATTTTCCAATTTCTATCCAAAAACCTTTTAATGTGCTACTTGAAATAAATGCATATTCATGTGGTTGAGAGATTGTTGTAAGGGTATATATACTATAATACATTCAATGAATCAATTTCCTTTTTTTAGGTGCATTCTTGTATAGTCATACTTTCCCTTCACATCTCTAAAATTTTAAGATAAGCATTAATCACATTTAAAATGAGCAACTTAGGCTTTTCAATAATTGAATGTACAAGATGCTATCGGTTTTTTTAAAAGTTTGATTAGATACACATTTTCTGTTAATTGAAATGCCATGAGCTTGGAGAAAACAATACTAACACCTTTGTGGTTGATCCACAAGGGCTTGTCTACCTCAAACAACCTAGCATACAACCCACAGCATGTAGCCAACCCACGCCACAAGATAGGATGGCCTCTATACTTGCACTTTGCCTTAATACTTTGGCACACGTTGGCACTTGACCTCATGCATGTAACTTGATCACCAAGACAATATCATCTTAGCATCTACCCTCATTTGGCCATGGGCTTTGAAACAAGACCATGAATCCATATACATCTCAAAATAGACATGAAACTTACAAGCATAAAGCTTTAGTATAAAACTCAAAGTAACACTATATAACTCAATTGCATCCATCGACTCATATAAGTAACACGATGTTTTGGAGTCCTAGGAAAATCTCTTAGCTTGATAACTTTTTGTATCATTTGTAGCTTATAGGTGTAAGATTTGTTGGAGGAATGCCCTAAAAATAATAAGTTTGTATGGATATGTTAAGTGTGGATTGAATTTGTGTTTGAGATTTACATCTTTTTTGAACATTTTTGTGCAATTAAAATGTCAAATTTTTGCATTCATATGCAAAATTAGTGACAATACTTATGTAGCCATGTGCATATCATTCTTCTATGAGGCTCTACGTGTTTTCCTATTTCTATTAAAAAATCTTTTAATGTGCTGCTTGAAATAAATTCATATTTGTGTGGTTGAGAGGCTAAGTAAGTATATATATATATATATATATACTATAGTACATTTAATGAACTAGTTTCCTTTTGTAGGTGGATCTTTGTATAGGCATACTCTCCCTTGACATTTGTGAAATTTAAGATGAATATTAATCACACTTAAAATGATCGGCTTAGGCTTTGCAATCAATTTTTGTGCATGATCCTATTGGTCTTGTTTTAGTTTGATTTTAATTTAAGAATCAATGCTAATTATTTTCTTTCAATTACAATTGCATGAGCTTGGAGAAGACAATATTAACACCTTCATGGTTGATCCACAAAGACATGTCTACCTCAAACAACTTAGCATGCAATCAACGCACGGAGCGAACCCACACCACACGATAGGATAGCCTCTATACTTGCACTTTGCCTTGATACATTGGCACACATGATATCCATCTTCATGCACATAACTTGATCGCAAAGACAAATATCATGTTATGGGCTTTGAAACAAGACCATGAATACATAAGCATCTCACAATATTCACGAAACTTACTAGCACAAGGCTTAGCATAGAACTAGAAGTATGCTATATAGCTTTATTGCATCTATCAACTCATATAAGTAACACGATGTTCTGGACTCCTTGGAGAATCTTTTAATTTGATTGATTTTTGTATCACTTGTAACTCATATGTGTTAGATTTGTTGGAGGAATTCCTTGAAATGAATAAATTCTATGCATATATTAAGTGTTGGATTGAGTTTTGCATATTTATGCATAGTTTTGTGAACTTAAAAATGTCAAATTTCTACATTCATGGGTAGAGTGTTACTACAACACATATGTCATCATGTGCATCTCATTCTTCTATGAGGCTCTAAGCATTTTTCTAATTTATATCCAAAAAATCTTTGAATGACTTGAAATAAATGCATATTCATGTAGTTGAGGAATTGTTGTAAGGGTATACATACTATAATACAATCAATGAACTAGTTTTCATTTTGTAGGTGCATTCTTGTATAGTCATACTATCCCTTACCATTTCTAAAACTTTAAGATGAACATTAATCACATTTAAAATGAGTAGCTTAGACTTTTCAATGAGTGAATGTGCCAGGTCTTATTGGCCTTGCTTATGTGGTTGGTTTTAATTTAGGATAAGGATACATATTTTCTTTCAAGTGTAGTGCCACAAGCTTAGAAAAAAATAGTACTAACACATTTATGGAAGCATGAAGCCAATCCACACCATTAGCTAAGATAACCTCTATACCTACACTTTGCCCTGATACTTTGGCACACATGGCATCCAACCTCATGCAAGTAACTTGTTCATGAATACAATATCACCTTATATAACTACTATAGCTATTCATGCACATTTGTGAAGTTTGTGTCTCGAGGACTATTCCAATGGCCCCCAAGAGACATAGGGAGAATGCTCATGTTTCGATCATCAATGAACCTTTCTAAAGTTGAGATTCATCCCAAAGCTACAGTGCAACCCAAGGAAACCATAGAACTCACACAACCCAAAATTGCAATGGTTGCATGCCAACCCAAAGTTGTGGTGACTCCATTTAACGATGGATGGACTTATAAAGATAATCAGGCTTGGATAAGTTATGGCTATTAAATTTACTCAGATTTATTCTTAAAATGTCTCACTTTTTAAATTTAAAACTATGTAGACCATCATATGCATGATAGCAAGAATTGGAGAAATGTACCCAAGATAAAGAAAAATGTATATAGAGTAATTGAGCAAGAACCTAAGAAATGCTAAAAATGAATTTAGAATGATATTTTCTTTTTATAAATGTGACACATGAAGAAGAAGACATGCATGACGTAGTTAGAAGTGTTTAAAACATTGTTTTTATGATTATGGTTACTTTTGTATTTGGAATGTGATAGTTATCTTTTTATGAAAATCTATGCTCATAACAATTGAACAGAAAAGTGATTATGGTGGTTTTGGTCCTTTGGATCCCCAAACCAACACACGTTAGTATCTTATAGGATGCCTAAAAGCTCACTTGCACAGGTGAGGGTCCTATCCTCTTGGGAGAGCTAGGTGATTTTACTTTTTTGACCACTCATACACCTAATAGGACAAAAGGGCTGAGTGGGAAGTATCCCTATTATGTAAGATGACTCTAGAGGCTTAGGGCAACTTAGCAAGGCTCTAAGCTAGTAAATTTCCTCTTTTCCATTCAGGACTAATGGTTTTATATACCTTTTTTATAAATTTATATAAAGTATTGTTTTATGAAGTATCTATCATGTGCTAAAGGTTGTGTTAATAGACCTTACTTGATGGGATAATAAAAGGAACTTGCTTTTACGTTGAAATAGTGTGATAGTATGCTTGCTTAATTAGATCACTGAAATAAATCTAGTGAGGAAATTGGAAGGCCTCTAAAGATTGATCGTTAATGGCTGGGTGGACTTGATAAGTCAAGTAGCTTTATGAAACACTACATAGAGCTATTAGAACATGACCCTTAAAATCTGGTAGGATAATGATCTATCTTAACACCATTTATTTAGGGAATTGATGTGCGACCATGCCTTATGGGTAGAGGAGTTACTATTATACTCTCCCTCATTTCTCACTCTCATTGAACCAAGTGTCGTATTAGCCCACTCTTACTTTGACTGGTTGCAAAGTGACCCTTCTTAAGTAGGTGTTAGACTATTGTTAAGGTGACCAATCCACACTTTTCTTGTGGAGTAGGACCATATTCCCATGCCCAACTAAGTCTATTATTTGACAGTGATGTGCATGGACTCAAATTTCAATTACCTATTAGAGGAATCTTAATTTTTAGAGGAGGCACTTCACAACTTCTTTAAGGGGCCATATATGGGGATAACTTAATTGTAAGGTTAATGAACATGGAACAAAAAGAAGATGAAAACATGAGAGACTATGCCTCTAAAATCTAGAGCTTGTATAAGAGAATCTCGATAGTAGAGAGACTACATTCCATGGTAGTCTCCAAGACTTTCATCAAGGGTATTCAAGATGAAATAATTTATCAAACTGTTGCTACCAATTGAACTCTAGATAGATCTAATTTTAATAGTGTATTAGATAAGCAATCATGATTGATGACCTCTACTATAAAGAGAGGAGCAGAGACAAGAAGGCATCAATGATTTAAAAACCTCAACCTAGCAAAAGAAGAAAAAAGCTCAGTACAACACATGATCTCTTCCATACCTTGAAGCAACAATAACTTGAGCTATTTAAACTCACAGTTGCCCTAAAGCAACGCTAACCTTATTGACAAAATTTGCAACGTATACACTATGGTAGGGGGCCACTACCTTCAAAGAATCCTAGATTCGATTGGTGCACAAATTCTAGACACTTTGGTCATGAGATTGTGTATTGCCAAGCCTTAAGAAGGCTTTCTTATCCTACTCCTTATGCTAACATTGGATCCTAACAAAAAAGTCATGGACTCTTTTGCTAAAGGCCTAAAAATTTGGCCTTGCTTGCCCCATCCACCTGAACAAAAACCAACAAATTCAAGTGCAAATATTAATCCTTCAAGTATACCTAGACTTTTGGGGCCAATTTTCACTCACTCTCCTAGTGATGCTCCTATACATTTTATCGAGGAACCCCTAGAAAAAGATTATACAAGTTTCTACATCATGTATGACGAAGAGAGAAACACACCCCTTCTGGATTACTACCCAATTCTTGCCATCATATTAGGATGTGGCAAAGGGAGATAAATGACCGAACCTCATGAAACAATAAAGTGTTGGATACGTCGATATCAAAGATACAAGCTTGCAAATTTTCCTTAGAGATTGGAGCTCTCCAAAAATGACAATGTGAATCAATATTGTGTCCAATGTAGCATTCGATCACATGTAGTCTAATCATCCCAAGAAAAAGGCTAGCACAAGCAAGGGAATCTTACATTCAGTCCCTCTAAGTCTCTTTAATTAGTATGAAGATGATCAATAACGAGGATACTATTTGGATAAGTGTAAATGCCATGAGACAAGAGCTCAAAGTAGGAAAGAAGGAGACAATATCCATGCTAACAAATCATTGATAGCTAAAAAGGCCTCCAAATAAATAAATAAATGTGTTGCTATCAAAATCACTTTGAAGAGTAATGTATTTGCCATGCTTCTAAAGCAACCAATTGCTTCGAGTGCAAATAGTGCCACTACTGCACCCCATACCAAAAAGGCTAATATAGCCAAAGTAGGTGAATATTCTAACCCATGACATTAGTTAGAAGTGATTGATAAGGTTAAGCACAGGGTTATGGAAATGCAAGTTGAATTGCAAGAATGGGAGATAGCAAGAGACATGAGTGTGATTGGCTTGTCCAATGGAAAACCTTTGTCAATCCCCATTGGCCCTCACACCTTTGGGAGACCTATCTCAAACTTGTCTAATCAAGAGGAACACCAAGGCATGCCCTCAATATGGTATTGCCATGACATCAAGACCACAAGCTTCCATTACAATGAAATAGACCCAAGCATTATCACAACCCTAGCTTCCATCAAGGTGACAATCCCATTAGAAATGCTAGTAAAAAGAAATCCTTCAAAGTTGGGTTGAAGGAGTGGATCTAGAAGTGATTGAAGTGGCCCATAAGAAGAAATCCAACCTTTTGTAAGACCTTCAAATCTTGGGTTGAAGGAGTGGATGTAGAAGTGACTAAAGTGGCCCCTCAAGAGAGAGGACATAAAGTAGGAGGAATTATATGATGATGGCTATGGACATGCTGAGACGTTGAGAACAGGTGTAATTGTGAAGGCTATGTAAGGCCATGATAGACATTGCTATGATAATGAGGCAAGGCAAGTTTGGAAGAGAGAATAGTGAGGATATAATAGGCGAAGATGCTTAATCTAGAGGAGAAGATACAAATGAAGATAGTGATTGCAAGTGGGGACACATTGTGGAAAGATGCTATCCTTTTTAGAAGAGAGAAGATATTTAATGAGAAGGAAGGGAGTGTCATACCAATGAGGAGGTGAGGGAGAAAAAGGCGATAAGATAAGGGAGGGAAAGAAAAATACCATTTCACCTTATGGTTCAAGTATATTAGGCTACTCAACATCAAGCACATAGAGTTAGTAAGTACAAATAAATAAGCAAGGTTCATGAGGTGGCTACTACTAGTTCTTGTTTGGGATTCAAAGACCCTATCTAGGGATAGGGGGGAAGAGTTCATTTGTTAAGGGGAGATTAAGTGGAAGGCCTTAAGTGTAGGGATTCAAAGAGAAGAGTTACAAAGAATAGAGGTGATAAAGTTCAAGAAGAAAGAAGAGAAAATGTAGTTGAGACTCCAGAAGCTCCTGGAATCAACTATATTGATGTCCTTGCATTATATCTTAGTTAGCAAAGATAAACCCTTGCATGTATTTGAGATAGTAGCTCCAACTCTATCTATAGCTCAATTTGAGTCAATGGCTCAAATAATACTCATTTTATATCAAAACATTTGCTTTGCATAAGACCCTGTTCCAAGCATAGACTTCATAAAGCAAGGTATGTCAAATATTACCAATCAAGAATGATTCCAACTGATAGAAACATTTAAAATCCCTTGTTGGCATCAAAAAATAACTTCAGCCCTATTATTTATTGATTTACACTTCAAGCTTATGATGCCCAAAATTCATCCAAGGATAGCCCTTTGCATGTACACAGCATCCATCTAGTGTATACAAAAAGATGACCCCTATAAGAGAAATATGCTGAAAATTCTTATAGAGATTATTTTAGTCCTATTTAGAGCAAGCCGCAGAATTTTCAAAACCCTACTTTGAATTACCTACAACAATAGGTAAAGAAATCCCTACATTTGTCCACAAGGACTCAGATTGCAGATCTAGCATTAATGTGGACAATAGTAGTGTTGCTCCTAGTTTACTCTATTTATAGCAATGAAATGTTGTTCATCCCTCAAAAACCCTCATATATATTAGAGATATGGTTCACTCTTTTTTCACAAAAGGTTCCCCATGTATCCCTCTTATCTCCTCTCCCAATATCCTTTCTTTTCTCCCCCTTTTTCCACACAAAATAAGCAGCCCTAGGTTAGTTAGTTTTCACTTTTTTTTTCTATGTCATTATACTCTCTTCTCCATGTTCAAAGTAGTCCCCCATCAAGCCTTCGCAAATCTAGTACAAGTCTCTCCTCAAGTATCCTACAATAGATCATAAGAAGACTTGACTTACTTGTAAGTTCTAGCATGACTTAATACTTAGCCCTCTTAATGACAAGCCTAACACTTATATTTTTAACATGTAGATTACTTCATAAAAAGTAGTTAAATTCCTCATAAGGCCCTGTACATTGTATCACATATGTATATCACTAAGTTCTCTGAGAAATGGCTCTTCTTATGGTTTAAATTTGGACATTTAGTTGTATGACATCCATCTCCTCTAAACCTGTACATCCTCTAGCATGTGCCACACTATTCAATCTCAGGGTTAGTGCTTTTCACCCACCATGATTATTGACTCCTTGCTTCCAAAAACTTGTCAATTAGGATATCCCTATATAAAATCTCTCATAACTTTCCAAGTATAATTGGGATTGTTAAACGTTATGAAGGAAAATTGTAGCCTTGATTCAACGTATAACTTCTTTGAAGAAACTAGAGTCAAATTTTGTAAGTTGCTGCCCCAAGAAAACTCTGCACTACTTGTTGTCTTATTTTCCTATGTGCAGTCTACTATAGACATCAACCTTCCAAAGCATATATCTTTCACATACTTACTCAATTGGCTACCAAAATTAGTAAGGATCTTCCTTAGATGTGAAAAATATACTTAAGATATGTTGCATTTCATCAAAGGCTTCCCAATCAACACCAGATTTTAAATCGTTAAAGGTGTCCAAAATTGCAACTGCAACAACCTACTTTGGATACCTTGTAGTATACCATACTTACGACAATATTACCTACCCACTCTGAACCTGATTCTCTTTGGCATATGCCAAACTTAAAAGTCTTCAATAGGTTTAGAGTCCTCCACATCATCCAAAAAGTCATCCTCTTCATTATCTTGTGCGGTACCTGTCTCCAAGTCTTCTTTCGCATAAGCATTAGACTCTCTTTTGAACAATTTGATCTAGTTCCATGCAATAGGCATCAACTTTGTACCATTTGACTCACATAGAGAATAAATGCCATGAATACATGCCATTATCATGAACATGCTTCACTGCATTTAGACCAAAACATCTCATGGACACTTTCTTGATAGTGCTATGTTGGTTGTCTAGGTTGCTATCATAGACAAGCACCCAGTCTTCCTCTTGTGTATAGTCCTCGGTTTGAGTTTGTGCTTGTTTTCAAACCTTTTTTTGTTGTGAAGCCTTACTATCCTCAATCTCTCAACAACTACCTCTATGTTGTCCGATCTTCTCTCTAACTCATGAATTCAAAGAGCAAGTAGCTCTTCCCTAGACATCCCATCCTCCTAAGGGAAAGCACTCCAAGTAGTAACCACCTCTTCAACTGGCATAATTAGTTTTTGTCCATACATTAATTCAACTAACATGTATCTTGTTGTTGCACTATGTGTAGTGCGATAAGGCCATAATGCATATGGCAACAATTGTGGCCACTCTTTCACTCTACCTCTACATGCCTTTGCCAATGCCTTGATGATGGGAGGATGTCCCCCTCTCACTTTTTCCATTATCCTCTACATTATACGTGGATGTCAATGCAAGCTTAATACCCAGTCACGAGAGAAGAAGTCTCAAGCCTCATCTGCATCAACCTCCCCTCTTTCTATAGTAATCTTACCTACATAGCCATAGCAACAAGAAATCATATGGTTACTTTCTAAAGGATGGGTTTCTTTGGAAGCACCCAAAGAAGAAGAAGAAATGTCTCCATTGCACTAATATGTGACAATGTTACTTAGTTACAGGTTATGCATACATTTCATGATAGTATTTGGGCTACTTTTGAAAATATGAAGGAGAGGTATTGGTGGAAGGGGATGTATAAAGATGTTTCACAATATATTGAATCATGTAGCACTTGCTAGATGTATTCATCAATGAAACAAAGAGATGGTTTATAGCTAACCTATCCTTTATTCATGCATTATAAACATCTCTAGTGTTGAAACATAACATCTGTAGCATTTTTCCTATGTCTTCCAGGCTTTTTCTATTGCTATAAACACCTTTCTTGCTCCTACACTCACTGTTATAGTAGCTATACTTGTCAATCTTTCTAATGTACTAGCTACATTAACTATTGTCCCTACATTTATGACTATTGTACTTGCATTTACAACATCTGTTAATGCATTTTCATTTGTAAATTCACTCTCATCATCATTATCCATAATCTCATCTTCATGCTCAAATTGTGTGTCTTGGATAATATATCAACCTAGATTTTATTTTATTTTTTGAAACATGCTCAAACTTAGGATTTAGAGACTTCATATATGCAATCCATCTCAACATGACAATGTCTGGAGGAGCACAACTTGTAACCGTCTCGAGAAAAGGTAAACAAACTATCTCAAATATCACAGGTGCACAAATGAAATACTCCATAACTCCCCATAACACCCCATAACTCCCTCCTAACCTATGGATATCTCCTCCATCTCTCATTTAAAGCCTTCGCTCCAAACTTGATTGCAAACATATTTCCCTATTGTCTCCAACCAATGTCAATAGGGTTGGTATCCACTATAATGATAATGGGTCTTCCATTTGAGTAGTCAACCTTCCTTAAGGTAGGTGTAGTCCTCAATAAATTCTTTAATTTTCTCATTTCCTTTGTGTGTTTTCTACCCCAAAATGATTTTTTCCCCTTACGCAATAGCTAATAGAGGTCATCAACCACATGTGCAAGATGTGGTATCCAAATGAGGTAGAATACACATACCCCTAGAAATCTCCTTACCTCTAAAACAAAAGTACAAGTCTCCTACATCCTCTCAATCCCATCAATCTTTTCCAGATATGGCTTTCTACCATAAGGCTCACACATATGACCAATAATCAACACTTCATCTACTCCAAAGATATATTTTTAACCAAAAAGAACTAGATGAACCTCTTCTAGTCTAGCCAAATCTACTTATAATTGGCAATATGACTAGCAACAAACTTCCTACAACCGTGTTCATTCAAATCTTCATATTTTTCATCCTCTACACACCCCTTAATAGGTATATCATCCAACAATGGCATTGTCAAATGCAGAATATAATCCCTCAACACCTTGTTTATAGCTGCCATCATGTGTGTCACTGAATTTGTTGCCCCTTGAGAAAGAGTGCACGTACGCACTAAACCCAAGGGTCTCTTCATACAGGTAATATCCATGATTTCCAAGGCCAATTGAAATTGACCATAGCCTAAATACAAGTCTCCCAAGGAATAGATTGCTCTACTAGTGAATGCTTATGAAAATTCATCAAGCACACTATCTACACCAATATTTCAAATGGTCACCTTGTTAACTAGCTACATCTCCTAGATAAGTCTCAAGCTATCATTCTTCTTTGGTACAGTAAACCATCAATTCGAGTATGGAGCTGATGAAGGATCCAAAATACTCATTTTGATATTCTCTTTTAGCAAATCCATAAGATTGGGCAAGTAAACTTTCGGGATAGGTATCGGACTACAAGTTCCGTGGTATGTGTGGGATGGTAAAAATAACCATTGGAGCCATAATACTTAGATTCACACAACCTATTCAAATGGCTAAAGTGCATTTCCTCTCTATAGTAGGTAAGAGAAGAAACACAAAAGCCTTTACATGTCTATGTATCATCTCCTCAAAGCACTTCCTCTCTACAGGTAAGAAATCCATTACAACCCAACTTTAGCTCTTCCAAAATTTTCATAGTAAATGTGCCCAATGCCCTTTGGATCCCTTAAACTACTCAATTGCTTAGATTCCAAATCATATATATCATCACTATTTGATGATAGTGGCATTGTAACTGGTTTCACTTTTTTTCCACTATTTTATACTTTGTTTCTACCACTACTTCAATTTCAGCCCTTTCATTTAGGAATGACCCTTCTTACTTAGCAAGCTCTTCTATCTCTCGAAACATGTCTACTCATTTGTTGCTAATAACCCATGCTTTTTCAGCCCTTTTTTCGCTCTACATACATATAGTCTTTCAATCATATTCATAGACTCGATCTTTCAAAAAATGTATGGAACTTGTCACTATAAATTCAATAAAACTAGTAGAAAAGGCATCTATGCCTGCAATAGGAGGTGAGAGCTTTTCCTCCTAGTACCACTATACTTTTGTCTTATAGTAGTGCTCATTGAAAGCTCAATGAAAGCTTGGCTCCTTAAACTCTTTTATGTTTGGTGGTAGTGGAGAACCCCTTAATGTATCTCTATTATTGGGATGATTCACACATACAATTAAGAACGGGATATATCTTTGCCCGTATGTACTTCTAACTCAAGCATAAGTTGATCCAATGCCTTTATTTCCATACAAATAGCAATGATATATAGTTGTCCCAAAATAATTGGATAAGAAGAATTGTCCTATACAAAAAAATGTTGGTCATATTGTACATCACCAATAGTTACCCTCACATTTGGGGAAATGCTATGGTGCAAAAGGATGAAGAGCTTGTTTGCAAGGCATACATGAAGATGATGAGAATGATCTATGTGTTGTTTTGGACTTTTTTGATGGTAAAAAAGTGATTTCATGGTGTTAAATTTTATGAAATGGCTAAAAAAGCAATAAATTACAACAATATACAAAGGGGAGTGAGATGGTTGCACTATATGAATGATGAGACTTTGGGATTGATTCATTACACCTGTAATCATTGGGCTCGAGCAATGAAAAACAAGGCATGGCTAGTTGATTGTGATCAAGGATGGAGGATGCGAGCAACAAACAACTCTTCAAGGGATCTCTATGTAGCTTGCCAAAATTTCCAAAGATAATAGCATTGCCCCCACAATCCCTCTAAAACAATAATATAGAGGACTTGTGGCCTATATAAGCAACAATAATAGCTAATAAAAGAAACACTAATAGCTAAAATAGGCTTTTAACTTGTAGGTAAAGTTGATTGTGTTTGAAGCGAAGCCCTTTTTTGCATCCATTTTAAATACTTTGGTGGTTTGACCCTAAGCCTATTGGACATATCTTAAAATGAGTGAATTCACAGATTCTACATCTTGAGTGAGAAGTTCATCAAGCACTCTTATGGATTTTCAAAGAATTGTATATGCATGCCACAAGTGGCATGCATATCCAACTCAAAAATTTGTGCCAAGTTAATGAAAGATTCATTGTGAGGATTAATAATATAGCTTCTAGTAGATATGATATACTCAAAGTTGAATATATTTAGCTATTTATTCAAGCATGAGCTCCAAGCATTATACATAGCACTTGTTGGGATAGACATAGACATTTGAAAAGTCCAATGGCTATTTTCCTTGGAGTATTAGTTTGCAAGGTCACAATTATTTGAATTATCTTAATAGAGGTATTAGATTATTGGGATAGGTTAGAGACTATATGATAATATTTTAGTTTAATATTAATATATATATTATAGAGTTAACAATAAAAATCTAGTTGACTATTTATTCTGAGGTTATAGAGTTGAATAATCCCTAAGTATGAACAACTTCCAGGTGACTGTAAAGTAAGCACAAAGTTATAATTGTATATACATGGTATTGTAATATAACGTAACAATTGATGTTATTTATAGAAAGGTAAACTAATTTGTAAATTTTAAGTATGCTCTTATTTATTTTTAATAAAATAATTTATCTTCAATAGAATTGATTTTATTTGTTAAGATCTTTAATATAACTAACATTAGAGTGGTAGATTTAAGATAACCTTTCTTCAAAATCACAATAAGATTTCTTTATGAAAGGTCTTGCTATTTCCTTTATGTACCCTAACTTTATCAAAGCAATAAGATGGCACATAAAATTAAAGAATAAAGAATAAGCTAGATTTGTTATTCTTCACTCATTTGGTATCAGAATTTAGAGTTTTAAGAGTCATTTTGTGGGATTTTGGCACATTCCAAATGTGATGGCCATGTAAAAAAGTTGAAATTCAGCACGCAACAACCTCTCTAGCTATTGCAAAAACCTTCAAGAGACCTTCTTATATTCTATAAGATACTTTTTTGGTGTGATACTTGTGTCTCTTTTGTTTTGAAGTATGATCTATGGATGTAGATATCTATGTAACACGACATTCCTATACTAGAGGATGGCAAACCATGGCTTTTGACAAAGGAAGCTTGAGCCCTATCATGCGTTTCTCTATTCCTTTTGAATGTATTAACTTATTCAATTTCTTTATGTTCTATGAGGTTATATGGATTTAAAATTTAAGATGATAGGGTTCACCATATTTGTGATATTGGTATTGATGTAAAGGTATTCCAACTTACAACAAATGGTCATTACCGTTTCAAAAAGTAAATTGAAAATTTTTAGAAGCCATCATTTCAAGATATGATTTTGTTCCCTTTCTCATCTTTTATCTCATCCACATGGTGCCTTCTTCATGCAATGACCTCTTTCTTCAAGAGAATTTAGGCTCAAAATTAAGGTTAAAGCTTGAAGCTAATCTAAAATTTTAAGTTAAAAAATTGATTATTTAATCTCTCTCTTGATCATGGGCAATCTAATTTGTGTTTGACTATGGAAGCCACCATCCCACATCCAAGTCGCTCTCATGATGCCTATTTATACCACCAAACCCAATTGATGACACACATTTTCAAGTGTTGTAACTTTTTATCTAAGTGGACTTTGAGAATATTGTATAAGATCTACACTATTTATTGGATATAATTTTTACAAATACTAAATATATATTGAGATATTTCAATCCTAAAGTAACCTTGAACATGTTTTATAGTAACAAGCAAAAAACTATGTTTTAGTTGACTTTGGGCTTTATTTAGATAACCCTTACATAAAAAATAGCAACCCATCACAAAGATACAATTTATAGAACCTTTTCTTAGCTATAACTCTATAGTTATTATCTTTAGCAAATTTTTAATATTTAGAAAGCTATATACCTTTAAGTAGGCCTCCAAACTAGTCCATATTATCAAGTTTCCAAGTCAAACATGTGGAGAGACTTAGCTTCACAACAAGAAAATTCCAATTTATTTAGAATTTGAATGTACTATAAAATGAGAAATTATGGCTCATAGAAAGAACTACATTTTATGTTAGATATTTTAAAAGCTAAATATGTATATTTTTGAAGTTCATTTCAAATGTTTGTATTGTAGTATCCATGATTCTCTTGTAGGCCGCCCCATAGCATGAAGGTGCATATTTCATTAAGGATAAACCTTTACACAAATTTCTTGTAAGTGCTAAATCAATTACCTATCCTCTTAATCTGATTCTATTGTCCTATGAAAAAGTACGCCTTGTGATTATCTTAGGTGTGCTAAATTGACCAATCTCCACTTAGTTTTAGAGAGGTACTTAGAGAAAATACCTTTTGTGATCTATTTGACCTAAAAATTAATAGCCCTATGAATCAAATTTGAGCAAAGAATAGAGAATACAAAGCAATTGAAGAATAGAGAGTACATTGCAATTTGAAGAATAACTAATATTTCTTTAATTGCAAACAAAATCATAGAGCGATGGCTTTGTCTATCTGTGACTTCCACTATGAAAGCTTAGATGGTGATTTAGACAAAATCCTAGGTAAAGAGCTTATGGCATTAGATGTATAAACTCTGAGTGGGTGAAAGTATAGATAATAATGGTTCTAAGGGGTGGCCCTTTTTATAGCCGAAAAAGGTGGTGAAGTCTATCTAATTAATATGCCACATTATTAACATCCATTAGTTGACTCATGAATATTTTAGGAAATATTTACTTTCCCTTCATTGTTAGGCCAAGGGCTGCTTCAACAGCCCTTAGGACCCAAAATAGGGATTCCTCATAACTCCCACAACTTGAAACTCAATGAAATGCACCTCAAGTTACTACCACGTTACTACGAGCTTAAATACTCATCTAACCCAAAGGCTAGACCCATAGAGATCACCTTTTTTCCATCCAGTCACATATAGACCCCGTCTAACAAAAGTAAGTCAAGGGTCTTACAACTTTAAACACCATGGATCATTTGCCACAACTTATGAGGATGGTGCATTACGCCCATCTAACATTCCCCACCCCCAGGTAGTGCACCTTTTAGAATATGTAAGGTACCATGTGAGTTCAAAAGAAAAGGTATTTTATTTAGTAAATTTTACTAGATTATATTTGCAAAAGGGGGTTTTTAATTACAATTTGAAAAAATCTAGTACGTTTAGTAAAGTAAAAGGGGTCATTTTATAGCCTTATAGTATGTAAAAAAGGGGTATTTCTTAATGCCCTTTGAATGTACGTAATATAGATGATTTCTCATAGGCCCCGCCAATGTCCATCTATAGATCACGACTATGAACTCAAAGGAGATCCTTTATAAGGGCCTTGGTGGAGATATTGATTCCATTCTCCTATATAAACTAGTGGACCAACTCTACCATCCCAATGTCAATCAAATTACATGCATGATGATATTGAATCTTTGTATGTTTGATGGACACATAGAACTTTGGATTTTTGGAAATGGTGATACAACTTTGGGTGCCACATCTTAGCACAATCCTCCTTACCCATACTACTTCACATGTTGCAAAACGAGCTACCTTGTACTCTGCCTTAGTAGAAGATGAAAGCACCATTGGTTACTTTTTGTTAATCTAAGAGAAAATTCCTTTACCCATAGAAAAATAATAATGAAAAATTATTTTCTAAATCATTATGTCTTGCCCAATTTGAGTCAAAATTCCCAACCAAAGCAATCGTGAAACTTTACATAACATCCTAGTCAAGAATACCCTTCAAGTATTTGAACACTTCTATTCCATCTTTCCAAATAGAGTTTGTTTGAGAACTCTTTATAAAGGCAACCACAAAACTAATATTTCACCTAGTGTTGCATAAATAAACGAGATATCAACCAACATCTTGTATCTCCTAATATTTGCTTGATGTGCTACTTAACGTATATTTTTTCATAAAAAGAGGACGTCCAAAGGAAGAAATAATGCCACGAGATTGGAAAAACATCATTTTTAAATTTATGAATTGAGTCTAGATAAGGGTAGAGGAGTGAATCAGTACCTACAACCAAATTCGGCCCACATACAGGTGTTCTCATTCACTCCTACTTGTATTTTTTTTGCTTGTATACCAATTTACCTTTGCAGAGTCCATGATGAGTATATTGCTAAGGGTTGCTATTGTAGACTGATTAGAAGAAATTATGCTCTTGTGGCAATACTAGTTCCACAAGCAAGAGTAGGGGAGCACCAATGATTGGAATATGTTGAAGGAGATACAAAAGCGGTTGGGGAGGGGGATGGGAGGATACATTGGTGGGTGATATTTATAATGGAGTTTTATGCTCCTGGGTCAGTCCATTGGGTGCTTTACAGAAGTGGGGTAGGAGTAAACGACATATCATTCTAGATGTGTTGTGATTCTTTACAAGTTTCTTGCATAAACTGTGCTCAAATATCATTAGGAGGGGGGTATTCGTATGTATACGATGTTCAAGAATGTGTGTATGCAAAGATACAAGTGCACATAATAAACATATGTTCAAGACTTGTTGAAGGTGTGGGAATGCAGGCCTTATGCTTTTGGGCCATAGGCTTTTGTGTTATTCGAATGCACGATGACTTACTATAGGCAATGGAAGTGATGCATATGTTCATGCGGACATTCATGGGTTACATGATATGCAGGGAATCAAGATTTCTTGTTCTTACATTACAAGTTATGGGATAACATCCATACCACAAGAGACATGGAAAAGCATATGGTCTTGGATATGGTATGCTAGATGAGTATATGAGAGCATGGGGGGGGAGAAAAATATACAACAATGTAAGAGAGTTAAGCCTTTCTTAAATGAAGGTGCCATTAGCGGTTATAATGGCCGTCATGATCTTGGATGCCATGAGGCAGTAGCCATGAGAGGCTTGCAGGAATATCATCAGAGAGAAATAACATCCGTCATGATCGTGAGCTTGGGGCAATTCTGATGTATGAACACGTCCATATTGTAGGAGGCGACTAGGAAAGTTAGATACGCAGCCATCGAAGGCATGATCAGATATGGGTTGACTGATTTCAAGTTGGGATCTGCGCCAGCCATGGCAAGGCTGTTTGGTCATTAAGGTGTCTGGGTGGGGATGGTTGCATGGCGTTACGTCCATGGCATGGGTAAGCCAACAGCAACCAGCACAGATATTCCCAACACTAACGGCGCAGATCATGACCTGTAGAAGCATAGGCATAAGCATGCAATGGGTTGGCGTCCTATGTTGCCGCTATGAGGGAGGAGACGGCTTTCCAGAGACAACACAGTGGGGAGGGAGGAAGGGGGCCACATCTGGGATTGTGAGAAGGAAACAAATGTAGGGAAATATGTCGCTTTAAGTAGAATCTGGAGAGGAGGAAATATAGCGCTAGCCATTATAAAGGTGAAAGCAATACGTGACATAGGGAATTCGATGTGTTGGAAATTTAGGAGGAAAGGAGCTTGCTTAAAGTTGGCAAGGCTGGCAGCTAAGTTGTGGTGAGAGTATGAGAATTTGGTTGAGACCACCAACTTTGTTTGGTTGGATTTAGAGGGTGAAAAGGGTTGAAAATCCTAGTTGCAAAAGGGAAGGGATTCATGTGTTGACAAGGGTTTTTATGCCTTCTACATTATATGTCAAACTATGTACCAACATTCTCTCCATAGGTTTCATATTTGAAGAGCTATACAGCTAGCCTAGTATATGAGAAATCAAACCACATGTATGCATGCATTATGTTTCATACCATACAAAAAAAAGTTTGAAAATCATATATTGTCATGATTGTGTGTAAGTGTATACATAAAGAGATGTATATTTATTATATATGAAAGCGTTACTTCATAAGAGGAAGATGCCTACATGGTTCTACAATTATATGCATGAAGGATATGTCAAATATCAATGAACAAATTGCAACTCACAAGGAAGGCGGACATTAATTATGTGTGAGTTGTGTATACATTTGTGTGTGTGTATACAAGTCTTACGTTAGTGGCATAGTATGAAAGTAGTAATAAGTTTAGTTGTTTGAATAATTGTTACTTCTACAGGGTGTTTATGAGTGAGAGATGAGAGCTAAAGAATTGGCATTGGCAAGCAAGAGAGGACATTTTATGGAGGAGCAAGGTTAGGGGAGTGTGGTATGTAAAATGAGGTAGGTTGGGAGGGGAGGGGGAGCTACCATTCCATGGTTCTGAGTGAGCCTATCCTGCCCATATGTCATGGTGCGGGTCTAGTAGTACACACCCTATTATGAGATCATGGTAATAAGCTCTTCCTTGTCTAGCTTGAGTAATGGATACTCCTTTGATAGTGTTTCTATGATTAACTTCCGAAGTTGAGTTTTGCATAATCGATTTCTTGTGAAGCTTTTTACTAGTATCTAAATATTCTTAGCAGCAATCTCCACTTGATTATTTGAGTAAAGGATTGGGCCTACTTGCAAGATGATGACTTTATGGGCCTATCTTGTTGGTCTATTACTTGCCTTTTGGCTTTAGTGCTTGCAAGCAAAGGGGAGTGACTTCTTTTTATCATAAGCTCTTTATGATGATGGTGCCTTTTTTGCATGAAAATTCCATGTTGAGAAAATGAGTAGACAATGAAATAAAATGCCTTGCTTTCAAAGAAGAAAAATGTGTTACCATTTATGTCAATTTCTATTGGGATGCCCCTATAAATAGTGGAGGAGGAATTAGGGTCATTCCTTAGGAATAGAGTAGGGTTAGGCACATTGATTGTAGTAGATCATCATCATATCTAAAAATATACGTGAAGTGTTTGAGCATAGCATATATGTTGCATTGTGCAAGGCTTTTGATAAAAATGTACTTGAAGTAGAAGCGAAATAAGTTGCATCAAAGTGGTGAGTGGCTAAAGCCCATTGTGATACCACGAAATTGCCTTTTAACCTTACCCACCACAAGAGTGATAAAGGTATTACGAATGATCTAGGAATTTAGGTGTACACAATCATGGAGGGATAGAAAGGGAAGGCCTTGTTTCACGAGTGATGATCGAAGATAATCTTCCCACACAACCTAAAAACGAGACAACAAAGAGTGTGGATTATTGGATCGACTTTGTCTAAGTGCAACAAAAAACAAAAATTTTCAATTCTTACAACCTAAACACCAGCAAAACTAATTCAACATATAAAATAACTTTGCCTCTTGTAGCCGCAATTATATTAGAAACACACATAGTGGAGCGCAAAGCAAAAACATTTGAATAAAAAAGAATCGTAACCTCTTAAAATCTTCGTACCTCCAATCTTAAATTGTAGTGATACATGGAACAATTTGATATCAAGCCTGAAGATGAAACAATGCCTCTAGCTCCAGAAACTTTGGGTGTGTCCCTCCTCTCCGCACCAAGGTATGGAACGAAAATCGCACGATCTCTTCTCATCTATGAGGTTTATATAGTTTCTCTCTTCCCCAAAAGCTAAATTAGGCTTTCTATGTTTTGTGAAAAGCACACTTGCTTTTCCTTACGTTTTTTGTTTTTTTAAAAAGCCTTGGTACACCTAATCGTTTAACACCTTGCTTTGTATGTTCTTTCTCTTCCTCTCGATGCTTTTCCTCTTTCTCATCTTCGTTTTTCCTCACATGTCTTTTTGATTCAAGCTCAACAAGCACTACCGTGAGGGCCAAGGAAGCTTTTAGTCTTGTACGTACACACACCACTATGAGTCTCTTTAGCACTAGTTTTCAACCAACTTCTGTGACCGTTGAATCCTCAAGTTCAGCGGCATGAAATTCACAATCTAAAAACACCACAATTGAAGGAAGGATTGTGCACATGGAGCCAAATTGCACTTTCCCAAGTGACCCCACTACATTTTTTACCTTCACTTCAACTAGCCAAGGGCAACCATATGCAAGCTCTTTCATTCCTTAATCACAAATCGCATAGCCCTTGACACAAAGCATCTTCAAAGAGTGCCCCTTCACTACAATGCAAGAAAGATCAAGATTGCCCATGGTCTCACTGTTATATACAAGACAATTCCATGCCACTAGACCCAAACTTGCTACTGTGGTATTTATCTGATGCCAGGAGGCATATTTCACGGCGGATTCTGTGCCACGGTGGATTCCGTGAGGTTTTATGGTGGATTCTGTAAACTTTGATGACCGGGGCTCATACACAAAGTGGATTCTTTGTGCGAGAAGTTGATGGGGACGCCTGTCCTTTTCGGGCGTTTCATTAATTTAGTGTGTACATGGGTGATTCCATAGCGGGTGATTCCGTAAAATGCATATTAAATTAATAAACGTTTATGAGTTTAGAGTGCGCACTTGTACTAAATTAAGGTTAGGATTGATTTCTAACCAGTTGATTTATTTATGTAGCTGAAGACTGCTAGGTATTCACTTTTGTCGGTTTAATTGTATTATTTTACTAACGATTGTGAATGCTTCAATTGATGTGTAGAGATAGCAGCAGTGCCGGAGGATAGCGAGTATTCGAGTTATGGATTATATTTTGATAGGCGCCACGCCTATATTTTGTCACGCATATTTATTGAGGCGTCGGATATTTATTATTATTTTGTATGCGCATGGGCGCACGATTATGTTATTTCTATTTGGACATTGTATTGGGCATGCCAGACTCTTTGGGCACCGTCCATTAGCTTTATTCCTATTTTTGTGTTAAAGCAAACTCAAAAGCTAAAAGCTTGCTATTTTGTAATTTGGGCTATTATTTGAGCTTGAAGATGAATAATACATAAAATACATGCTTTGTGGAGCGCTCACACAAGGCATGGGGGGAGGTTGCACCCAATTGGTCTCTTGCTCTTGTGGTTCATGCTTTTTACCTTGTAATTTGTGCAAAAAGTAGAGTTCTATTGTTCTTGGGGACCTTCCGGCATTCACTACGCGAGCGTACATCATCCGATCTACGCACCAGTGGTATCAGAGCAAAGCTGAGATCAAGAGCTTCCAATCGCTACCCATCTTGTGCGAAGGCAGAGCTCCTGGAACGATCGGGCTCTACGGTCATTCTCTTCGCGAATCGTCGATACAAGCAGACTTCTGGCGATCAAGAACCCCTGTTTCCATCATTGGATCGCGAAGGACCGGTCTGCAGAGGCGGAGGACCACTCCTACATCTTCTTCATCAAGTCGTGGTTACACAGAGATAAGTCATAAACCTCCATATCTTCAAGCTTTAAAATTTCAAGCTAAGAAGCTTAGCTTAAGCTTTAAGAAGCTTAGCTTAAGCTTTAAGAAGCTTAGCTTAAGCTTTAAGAAGCTTAAAGCTTCCTAAAAAAAATTTCGTGGCCTCAGAAGACGTCCGAAAAATCCGCCGCCTTGAAACCCCCCCCCCCCCCCCCCCCTCCCCACGAATTTCGCCGTTGGCTGTTCATTAAGCCATCAAGCTTAATCATTTAAGCAATAGTCACACAAGCTCTTCAATCTTGCAAGTCATAACCAACTTCAAGTCACACCCAACCAGTCAAGTTCAGCAAGTTCTAACAAGTCAAAGTTCTGCAAGTCCGACAAAGCAAGTACTATAAGTCAACAAACTCTGCAAGTCACATTAGTCTGGTACTCTGCAAGTCAGACAAGTCCACAAGAGTCAAAACTGACTTCTGTCTAAAACTCATAGAAGGACTGTTCCTGCGCGCAGAAACTCCGAACTGCAAAGTTGTTCATTGGAAGGTACTCTACCCATACGCAGGTTTGCTGAAGCATTTTTAGCATACGAAGAAGGATAAAATTCAGATTTTTTGAAGATTGTGAAAGCCATACCCAAAATACATAAGCCTCGTATTTTCGAACTTGAGCTACGCTCATCCCGCTAACTTGATTTTGAGTGAGAAAGGTCTTTTGAGTTTTTGCAGGATGACGGAACCACATATGGATGATCTTATGGTTGAAGGCGACCTACTTGAACCTACAATGGAGCAAAAGCTGGACTTAATCATGATGCAATTGGATGAAGAACGAAGGGCTAGGCAAGCATTGCAAGTTCAACTGGCAAATTTACAAAGAGCGTCTACTGACAAAGAAGAACCTCAATCTGAAGATCTTATCCGACGTACCATTGACGCAACTCTCGAAGCTCAAACCATCCGCAAGGAATCAAAGATAAGTAAAAGAAGTTTCAAATTCCGTACTTTCAATGGCATACGAGAAGGAAAAACTGTTCTAGCATTCATTAGTCAGTTTGACGACTATTTCCATGAGGAAACCTATGCAGAAAAAGATAAAATCAAGTGTGTCACTAATCATTTAGTGGACAGAGCATCTCTTTGGTGGACTGTAGTACGCAAGAGTATAGATTGTCCTGCTACTTGGGAGAATTTCAAGAAGAAGTTCATGCAAAATTTCCTTCCTCCACAATTTCATGAGAAAGCTATTAAGCCATGGGATCTTCTTCAGCAACAGGATCGTGAGCCTATTCCTCAGTATACAGAGCGTTTTTGGAATGCACTACTCTAGTTACGCATGTTTAAAGATGTACCTGAAGCGACACACAAGCGCAAGTATATGTCTGGACTCCTTGGACATTACTACGCTGAAGTTAACATGTTCAAGCCTGCTACTCTTGAAGACACCATTTCACTAGCTCACGACACTGAAGACAAGCTACGAGGCAGAACAGACGTCCACAGCAATTCCAAGCCAATGGTAACTATAGATCTAAGCAATTTAATTCCAACTTTAGAAGATTTAATCCAGGTCGTTTCTCTTCATCATCTTTCCGTACAAATTGGGCAAAACCACCTGCATTACCATCCAATGTCAATCAAAACCCTAAGCCTATTCCACAGCTAAACCCTAATGTCCCTAGACTTCCTACCATTGCAAACAATGTAACCAAAGCCAAGCCAATAGTATGCTATAAATGCCACCAGCCTGGACATCTAGCAGCAAATTGCCATTCGAAGAAGCCACCTGCCCATATCAACTACCTTGGAGCAATGGACGAAGATGAACATGAAGATATGCTTGATTTCACAGAAGATGAGGATGATACTACTACTCCTTCGGATACTTTACTAGGTATGCCAACTCCACATTCTTTATTGACTATGAAATGTTTGGTGCATGGAAAGGAAAAGATTATTTTGCATGATGACGGTAGCACTCATGATTTTATTTCAGCAAAATTAGTAAAAGAATTAAAGTTACAGACTGTACCTACACATTATCGCATCAAAGCAGCATTCTTAGGCACTAGGTATAATGGTACACAAGAAGTGCATAACTTAGAGATTCAAATTGGTCAATACACTGAAAGAAGAAATTTCCTAGTTGTTCCATTACAGTCGAGTGACATTATTTTAGGTATGCCTTGGCGTCACCAACATAACCCAAATATAGATTATTCCACACATTCAATGAATATTAAATTTCAAGGAAAATCTATTATATTATATGGTATGCATGCATCTAATGTTTTTCCATTGCTTTCGCATACTCAAGCTAAACGTGCATTACACAAGACTAGTAAATCCTATCTCATTTGGGTGAATGAACTGCAAGTAAAAGATAATCATATGCATCCTAGGCATAAATAATTTCTTGCACATTTTAAGGACTGTTTTGCCAAAGACCTACCACTTGGTTTACCTCCTTCACGTCAAGAAGACCATAAGATAGATTTGATTCCTGGCACACAACCACCTTGCAAAAGCACCGTATAGGCATAACCAGATAGAGCAAAAAGAAATTCAGATTCAAGTTGAAGAATTACTAAATAGAAGATTGATTAGACCTAGTAGTTCTCCATTTGGTGCACTTGTTATGTTAGTCAAGAAAAAGAATAATACCTATCGTATGTGCATTGACTATCGAGCTTTAAATAAGATCACTGTAAAGAATAGGTATCCCATTCCTAGAGTTGATGACCTTATGGACAAACTACAAGGATCTGCTATATTTAGTAAAATAGACCTAAAACTGGTTATCATCAGGTGAGACTAGATAAGTCAGACATATTTAAGACTGCATTTAGGACACAGTTTGGTCATTATGAATTTTTAGTGATGCCATTTGAATTGACTAATGCACCTGCTACGTTTAGTAGAATGATGAACCGTATATTTCTGAAATATCAGTATTGTGTAATTATCTTCTTTGATGATATTTTGGTGTTTAGTCAAAATGAGAAAGAATATTATGAGCATTTGTCATTGGTTTTCCAATTATTAAAAGAAAATCAATTGTATGCAAATCCTGACAAGAGTGAATTCTTTAAAACAGAAATTAAGTATTTAGGTCATATTGTATCATTTGATGGAATTAAAGTTGATCCTAAGAAAATAGATGCAATATTGAATTGGCATGTACGTAAAAACGTGCATGAGTTACGCTCATTCCTTGGTCTTGCTAGTTTCTATAGGAAGTTTGTATGTACTTTTTCATTACTTGCTTTACCACTGACTAAACTTCTGAAGAAAGGAATTGTCGATCATTGGTCCGAAAATCAACAGAAATCCTTTGACTTATTGAAACATGCATTAACCCATGCCCCTGTCCTACAGTTGCTTGATTTTAATAGACCATTCTTTCTAGTAGTGACCGATGCTAGTGGATCAGGAATAGAAGCTGTACTTATGCAAGACAATCATCCTATAGCCTATTCTAGTTGTAAGCTGAAACCCTCTGAACTGAAATATTCCACATATGACAAAGAACTATTAGCTGTTGTACAAGCATTAAGACAGTGGAAACATTACTTAATGGGTTCAGAATTTATGATTAAGACCGACCAGCAAAGTATTAGACATTTACTTAGCCAACCCCAAATCTCTGACCGACATATCAAATGGGCATCCTTTATTCAAAGTTTTCATCCTATCATTCAATACCAACCCGGTAAAGAAAATTTAGTGGCTGATGCATTAAGTAGAAGACCTACCATTCATAATATTTGTGTTATATCTTTTGATTCTTTGATTGCTATGAAAGATACTTATTATCAGGATATTACTTTTCATGCTGATTGGAATAAATTAGTTCAAAATAACTTGATTCCTATTGATTCATTGTCATATAATGATGGATTTATGTTTTATGAAAAGAGATTGTGTGTTACAATTCCATTCCGGTCTTTTATTTTGAATGAAATTCATTGTCCCCCATATCAAGGTCATAGAGGTATCATATCTACTTTACATACGTTAACTGAAGATTTTTATTGGCCGCATATGGACACTGATGTATCTAACTTTGTTTCTGAATGTTTGATTTGTCAAAGAGTTAAGAGACATCATGGTAAACAGTATGGATTACTTATGCCTTTGTCTATTCCATCTAAACCTTGGGAACAAATTTCTATGGATTTTATTACTGGTTTACCTAATACTAAATCTAACCATGATATGATTTGGACAGTCGTAGATAGATTTAGTAAACAAGCATATTTCATTCCATGTAAGAAAACTTTAACAGCATCACAAGCAGCACAATTGTTTTTGAAAACTGTTTTCACTAACCATGGATTGCCAAAAGTTATTATTTCAGATCGTGATTCTAGATTTTGTAACAACTTTTGGATTACTCTGTTTGCTAACCTAGGCACAAAGATTGATTTCTCATCTGCATTTCATCCAGAAACTAATGGACAAATAGAAGCCACTAATAGCACTATTCTCGATCTCTTACGTACATATACTATTTCTAAACCTCAGACATGGGATACACATTTGCATTTATTATAGTTTGCATATAACAATACACCACACACATCTACAAAGAAAGCACCGTTTGAAGTGATTTATGGATATAGATTATCTACACTTGTTGCATCTTTGTCAAATAGAATTCAGAGTGCTGATGATATTGCTAGTATGCATAACACTATTTTTTATGAGGTTAAAGATATGATTGCCAAAGCCCAGCAATCATATACCAAACAAGCCAATAAGAAAAGACAAGCAATGAATTTCAAAGTTGATGACTATGTTTGGTTGAGAATAGAAAAACGTAGACTACAAAGTGTAGATAGACACCTAGTTGTCAAATTAGCCCCTAGATTCTATGGACCATTTAGGATCATTCATAAAATTAATGTCAATGCATTCAAGTTAGAATTACCACCTCATTGGAAAATTCACAACACATTTCACATTAGTTTATTGGGACCTTTTAGAGGCCAATTACTTGTACACCCTATTTATGAAAACCCACCTTTGTTAGAGGAAGAGACTGAAATACTTGAACCTGAAGCTATCATAGACACTGACTTTATCACCACTAGAACTGGCCGAAGATATTCTAGATATTTAGTTAAATTTAAGAACCATCCTGTAGAGGAAGCACAATGGATGCACGCTATAGACTTAAATGCTTTCCCCACTCTATTAGCTCCACTTTGAGCTAATAGCAATTGAGGTCAATTGCTATCCCACCCCGGGGGTATGATGCCAGGAGGCATATTTCACGGTGGATTTCGTGCCACGGTGGATTCCGTAAACTTTGATGACCGGGAATCATACACAAAGTGGATTCTTTGTGCGAGAAGTTGATGGGGACGCCTGTCCTTTTCGGGTGTTTCATTAATTTAGTGTGTACATGGGTGATTCCATAGCGGGTGATTCCGCAAAATGCATATTAAATTAATAAACGTTTATGAGTTTAGAGTGCGCACTCGTAATAAATTAAGATTAGGATTGATTTCTAACTAGTTGATTTATTTATGTAGCTGAAGACTGCTAGGTATTCACTTTTGTCGGTTTAATTGTATTATTTTACTAACGATTGTGAATGCTTCAGTTGATGTGTAGAGATAGCAACAGTGGCAGAGGAAAGCATTGGAGGATAGCGAGTATTCGAGTTATGGATTATATTTTGATAGGCACCACGCCTATATTTTGTCACACCTATTTATTGAGGCTTCGGATATTTATTATTATTTTGTATGCGCATGGGCGCACGATTATGTTATTTCTATTTGGACATTGTATTGGGCGTGCCAGACTCTTTGGGCACCGTCCATTAGCTTTATTCCTATTTTTGTGTTAAAGCAAACTCAAAAGCTAAAAGCTTGCTATTTTGTAATTTAGGCTATTATTTGAGCTTGAAGATGAATAATACATAAAATACATGCTTTGTGGAGCGCTCACACAAGGCATGGGGGGAGATTGCACCCAATTGGTCTCTTGCTCTTGTCGTTCATGCTTTTTACCTGTAATTTGTGCAAAAAGTAGAGTTCTATTGTTCTTGGGGACCTTCCGGCATTCACTACGCGAGCGTACAACATCCGACCTGTGCACCATTATCCCTATTAACACCACCTCTTGAAGATCTTTGCACTTCTTGGCCAAAACAATTGATAAACTCTCATCACCAATCCAATTGGATTTCCAACCATCCAAATGAAGCTTACTGAGCCTTTTGTAGCCTGTCAACAATTGCTCTTTTGATGATAGTCTCCTTTTCTTTTCTTGCTTTAAGTTCCATACAATGTGTCCTAGTAAAAAATATGCTTTTGAAGATGAACTTTGTGCTTCATCACACATGATTTGAGAATAAATGCAAAGTCAGATCCATGCTATGCGATCATATAGGCAATGCTACACTCGAAAATATGTATGCACTGAAAAACATAGTGCCTAGCCTATCTACAAGTGCCCATGTGTCATGCAAGATGCAAATACAATTCCTTATTTACTTTAGATCCTTAATCTCACCTCTCATTACTCACCAAGAAAATAACATATTGTACTCTGCTCCACCCTCCCAAAAATCTCACATCCTCTCGAGAAAATAGTGTTCCTCAAGATGTCGACCAAGAAAATAACCCATCTCACAATTGAAGGTGCCCTACACGACCCTCAAAACTCACCCAACCACCTTTCCCACTCAGCCCACTAGCAGTTCTTATTTTGGTTGTGAATATCCCAACTCTTGTGCATGCAAAAAAATAGTGCATGCACAATGAAGGTACTCTCTCAAGTACGTGTGCATCGAAGATTCATTACATATAGTTGCAACGGGCATCATGCCATGTTAATGCTCAATAATGGTGCAAATTGTGCATCAACCCAACCCTTGGCATGGAAATAATTGACAAAATCAAGAGAGGACCCCCAAGTGAAGTGTTTTTGACAAGTGCAATGTGAAGTGCTCATGAATCCACAATCCCTGTGATGTGCAAGATTATCGACAAGAAAATTTACATGTTGCAAAATGTTCCGTAGCTACCAACAAACTTCAACTCCAATCTATCCAAGAAAACACCAATCTCGACCAAGGCTATCAAGTTTCTACTCTCAAAATTCCAAATAAAATGATAAAAACAATTCCTTGATCTAGATAAACCCAAAAATCTAGCTACAAAGCAACAAAACAAACAAATGCACAAAAAGTTAAGTGATAAAATTCCTAACTATCTAATGTTTTTCTAGGGGTTTTTGATTTACACAAAGGTGCTTGACACATTTAGCCCTCCCCCTAGTCTGCAAGCATTTATGAACAACAATTGCTTTCATAAATTGATGCAACATTTACAAGCCAACAATCAAATATCGAGTCCAATGATATATCCAAAATCTTCTCAACAAACTCAAAATCAAGGAAATTCAATATCACATCTTTCTCAAGCAACTTCTCTGTAGGTAAACAAAAATCATCCATGAAATTCTCATTAGAATCACCAAAATGTTTCAATCTAAAAGCTTCTAGACAATCCTCGCCATCAAAGAAAAACACATCATCCACAAAAATCTTCCAATCCCACCCATCCACTGTAGGAGAAAACATGGTACTTCTAAAGTCTCTAAACAAAGTTTCGATCCCTTCATTATTGCCAAACTTTAACTCATTCACAAATTTATCTATGCAATCATGAACAACTTCTCCAAAAGATGCTATGCAAGAGTCTCCTACCTCGATATCCAATCAAGTACAACATCAAAAGTAGGCAACTTTGGACTCACAACACTACAAGGACCAAATACATAAAAAATGGGGACACTCTAGGATAGCCAACCATACTTCTTATCTCATCAACTATACATGACTCCATTGAGTTTTTCACACAAAAAGAGTGGTAAACACCTTCCATAACATCCTTACAAATAATCTTACTGGAACCCTCACAGGAAGCTTCCATGTCTACAACATCATAAATAACATCATTACAATGCAACAAATTTAGGTCATGAACCTCAACCAAATACTCAACTCCCAAATCCTCAACTACTACCTCACAATCACCTTCCAACTCCATTTTCCTATTTTTAAACCTCTCCTTCCTCAAAATTTCAATTCTTTTCAAAGCCTTACTCAAATTTCCTCTCACATTCTCATTAATATCACTCTCAAGATCCTTAAAACCCCAATCAAAAACATCACAATGATTATTAAAAACACTAGGAAAACTTAAAGAAACTGCAAGACTATCCAATGAAGTTGTCTCTTCATCATTGTTGCCCAAATCAGCCATATAATCATCCACACAATTATCAAGAATTATGAGGTTAGGTCTACTCAAAACAACATTAGCAACTTCACAAATAGAAGCCTCTCCATGGCTACTCAGACCATTGTCAACCAACTCACAAGACTCACCAAAGTCAGTAACAACAAGACCATCATAATAAGAGTCAAAATCCATAACCTCAATACTCTCTTGATCATCCTCCACATCTAGAAACTCACTACTATGCTCAACTATTTCAATGTCATCAGGCAACAAACCCAAATCCTCAACCTTCCTCTCAAATCTTCCAATTTCCAAGCCCTCCCCCTCATTGTTTTCTAAAAAAATCAAAAAATCCTCCTCAATGCTCTCTTCATCTCTCAAACACTCAAGTCCATCTATGCCCTCACTAATATCAAATCATAACTTTCTTGATTCTCATCCTCCCCAAAAGAACATGAAATATCTTGGCTCCTGATCAGATAAGTCACTAATCGCTTGACTAGAATGAATTATCTATGGTCAATGGATACAAGCTCACAATCCTAGATTCTTTACTTAAATAAAATTTATTCAAACAAATATTTTTTTCATTGACTACCCTAGGGATTTTCTCCTAGTAGACTTTGATTGATTCCTCACACATCAACTCATCTCTCCTATATAGAGAATATAGTAAACCTCTCTCAAGATAAGCATAACTAACTCTCTTCTCCTCAAAGACTTTTCTTTCAACTTGCTTTGATTTCAACCTCTCGCGTGGTTCCTCAAACCCCCAAGTTAATCCTAACCCTTCTTTTCTTTTGGTCTTCTTCTCTTGATATTTTGCTATCTTCACTGCCTCCTCAAAGGTTTTAGGGTTCTTAACCTCTCTTTTCACTCTCCACTCTTCTGATTTTAACCCATTTATAAAATATAGTATCTTCAATATACCTAGAGCTATCTCACCTTCTCGCAATGTCAAACTCCATCATTCCCACAACCTTTCAAACTCCCTATAGATGTATTCTTAGTCTAATAGCTGTTTGAGTTATTCTTTTAGCTTAATGGCTGTGAGGGGGTAGCGCCTAGAATGAGTTGGATTTCGTGATCTACTTCTCTTGTTGGTGGAAGCTCTGTCAGGTTTTTTAGAAAAACATCTGCATAATATTTTAGCCAACACGGTTGGCCCTTAGCTTCACTATCCTGCTTGACCTTGTTGAGCTTAATTAGATAGACATGTAATCCTTTCTTCAGTCCTTTTACTATTCAGGAAGCTTTTGCCAACTAAACCTTAGGGTTCCCTGCTTCCCCCTGAGTAGTTACTTGTTCTTCCTTTGAGTTTTGAAATGTAATTTGACCCTTTCCACAATGGATATGGGCATTATTTGGAATTAACCAATCCATACCTAGCAGACATTCATAAGCCTCGAGGTTCATAATTTGGAAGCTCATTTTGGAAGAATTGCCACCCAAGCTAAATTCTACCTTTCTAGTTTGTTGTGTTGATAGAACTTCCTTGCCATTTTCTAACTCTACAAGCAAACTAGGTGCAGGAGTATTGTTTATGCCTAGCCTTTTTGCACATTTTGGTGATACAAAAGAGTGGGTACTTCCACAGTTGATTAAAAATCGAAAGGGTTTACCTTGATAATTTTCTGGTGTTTGAATTACAAAGAATTGGCGATTTGGCTTCTTACTAAGAGTGGCATGTACTCTCACTCTTTCTTATCGTATTTGTTGAGTGTTGAAATGACTTGTTTTTTGGCTGATTTTTGTTGTTTTGGAGAGCTGAATGGTTGATTTTATGGGATGATTGATTGATTTGGAAGTGGTTTGAGAGTGTTTTAGATGATATTGATTGTGTTTTGGAAGTTCATGATGTTTGTTGATGGTTCTGTGATGTTCTGATAGGTTCTGAATGGTTCTGTATACCTTCTGTTTTGTTCTGTTTTGGTCTGTTTTGTTCTGATTGTCTTCTGTAAGGAGGGAAGGAGTATTGATTGATGAAGAATGAGATATTGTGAAAGTTTATTGAATGGTTTGTGAGAGTTTGAAATGGTTTGAGAGTGAGTTATGAGGTTTTGATAACCTTCTGTAACCTTCTGTAGGTCTTCTGTAGACTGTTCTGCTTCTGTTCTGTTCTGTACTGTAGCTGTTCTGGTACTGTTCTGTAGACTGTTCTGTATGCTTCTGTAAGTGTTCTGTGGAATGTATGTGTGACTTTGGGAAAGTTTTCTAGCCTTGGAAAGAGGTGAATACAAGTGTAAAAGAGCTGAAAGAAGTGGAAGAAGTAGCTGCTAAAGACTCAAGAGAAGACTAGAGTGAAGTGACAGTAGTGAGCTGTGAAGAGACACTGTAGTGGCTCTGGTGACCCTTCATATCAGACATACCTCTTGGGAGGGGTATCCACGACCTAAGAGTGATTATTGAGAGTGATTTTGAGAGATTGTAGTGAGGATATGATGTATTATTGATGGAGTGAGATAGAGAGAGAGTCAGAGATAGCCAATTCTACTCAAACAGAGTGATTGTATATGAGAGATTGAGAGAGAAGACTATGAAGATATTGAAGATGAATACTATGTGATGTATTTCCATTCAAAGATGGTGTATTATTTTTCTTTCTTTGTTCCATTGATGGATTTTGTGAAGATGTTGAAGAATATGGTTGATTCTATTAAAATCCGTGGGAGATCTACATGATGCTGCATGAAGATTTGTTGTGCCTGGTGTTCTTTTCTTCATTGTGATCATATGAAACATGATAAACAAGATTGTTGATGTTACAAGATAGATTTTCTTGCAAGAGAATTCCCTTTTCCTTGGTGTTCCTCTCGGGGCTCCATGTTTTTGGTGCGCAGCCGGGGAAACTTGCCATCAACAAGCACCAAAAGAGGCTGAAAATGAAGCAAATGGCATTGCCAAGAAGAGAAGAATTCAATGGATGTTTGTAAAGTTCATTCTTCCACTGAAGAGTTGGAATTTCTCATAATCAAAGCCACTTTCCACAAGAAGTTCATCCCACAATGGCGGAAACACATCACCATCATGATGCATGCTCTATGTGGTGGACAGTTTCCTCTTCCTATTGAAGCAGCAGAAACTTGCATCTTGGTGGCAAACTGTTTGGGAACAAACTGAAGAGAAGAAACAGAGAGAATGACCATCCATGGAAGATTTGGCATTCATTGAGAAGTTTCCAGACAACATCAAGTGGGAGATTGTGAAGAAGCTTCAGGAGTCTTGGTCTGTAGAGGTTCACAAAGACAAGAAGGAAAAGAGTTGGAATTTGTTCGTGGATGCTCAACAGCAAGATACATGGGATGCTTGGTGTACTGATAATCTTTTGTTTGTTCAATTAGCAACCCACTAGAAGTTGGTAGACAGAGTGTTCTTTACAACATACACAGTTGAAACCATCAGAAGCTGGCATTACTATGATGATGGCACCACCACAATGCTCAGACGTATGCATTTTGACACCTTCCGAACCGAATACCTTCCCCTGTGTAGTGGCATGAAAGCAGAATTCAGGGACATTGAAAAGAAAGAAGTAGAAGAAATGTTGGCAAGAGAGTCCTCCAGAGACTGAAGTCTTCTATTAACCCTCTGTGGAGCACTAACAACATAGTGGAGCCACACCCTTGATGAATGACGCAATAAAAAGGCAAGCGTTAGAACGAGTCCAGAGGTACGTGAGAAGAGAGAAAGCAAAAATCAAGGTTGAGAATGAGCTCGCAGCAGAAGCCGCCTTTGACGCCCTTGCGGAACTCTTTACAGAAGTCCCAATGGCACATCAAGCCCTTGCTCCTCCTGCTGGAGGTCCACTTCCAAGCCAGATCCGTCCTGGAAATATTGATGACAGGCCAGCGAATGTAGTCCCATTGCCAGTTTTTAAGGGAGAGTACAATGAAGACCCCGATCTTCATGTAGCAGAGTTTATGGTAGCGTGTGTGGCTAACAATGCCAGAACCCCTGAGCATTGGTTGGCAATATTCCCCGCCACTTTCAAGGGCGCGGTGTTTCAGTGGTATGAGAGACAAGCAGCAGGAACTTTTGGCACATGGGACGACCTGAAGTTGGCCTTCCTCACTAAATTCAAGCGTGAAGGTTTTGAAGAGCGGATGAGAGAGGAATTTATGAACCTAAGTCAGTCCTCTGGAGAAAGAGTGGAAGCCTATGTCTCACGAATGGAATCCATCCTGAAGAGATGGACTAACCATAATCTAGATGATGGCATTCAGAAGGGGGTGTTTCTCAGAGGATTACAACCAGAAGTCCGTTTGTGGAGCTGCAAAGACCAGCCACCCTGCAAGCTGCAACGGAAGGTGCAAGACTGTACGATGAAGTGGAAGCTAGATTGGCGATGAATACAGGAAGAGGAGTCCTACCTCCTCTGATGCCAGGATTGATGTACCCACCAAATGCAGTTCCAGGGACTGTTCCCTACCCTTACCAACAGATGCCCCCGATATCACAGTACAATGCACCAAATCCACAGTGGCCACAATCCATGCCTCAAATGGTGGTTCAACCTCAACAACAATGGTCCCAACCAATTTCCTCCATGCCAAATCAGCAGCAACAGTGGAATCCTACCAACTGGAGCCAACAGCCAACAGTTCAAACAGGAGCACTGAATCAGAACCAGAACAGAGACCCCTCTGTACCAGCCCAACCAGTTTATGCAGTGATTACAGAAACTCCTCAAAACCCTCCTGCTAGTACGTCAGGAGGAGAAAGCTTGAAGGATTATTTATCCAACTCAGTTGCAAACATCAAAAAGGAGTTGATGGATGTGATTACAGAGCAGCTATAGACATTGAAAGTGAATACCGCTAGCATATCCAATGTTGCAGGAGCAGGAAGAGATGTGATGTGGTCAAATACTTGGTGTGGTAAGTGTCATCAAGCAGGCCATTTAGCCACTGAATGTACATGAAAACCAACCATCCCTGGAGCCTTCTGTTCCTACTGTTTGCGGAAGAATCATACAGAGGACATTTGCTCTCTGAAGGAGATGCATGATAGGAGAAGGAAGGAAGAAGACGCAAGATTTAACTTGCTGGAATCCAAAATGATAACACAAGATATTGGACCCAAGCCTAGAGAGTTTGGTCCTAATTTCGGACCTAGAAGATTTCTCTCTCAAAGTTACAGAGGAAGACAGTCTGGCAGTGGTCAGAGATCAGAAGTGGAATGTTACAGATGCGGAGAAAAGGGACACATTTCACCAAATTGTCCAAATCCCAGAAGGTCAGTGGATTACAAGCCCTTATGCAGTCGATGCAAAGGAGAAGGCCACACTACAAAAGACTGTCCAAGCCCAGCCCGAGTGAAAAACAGTGCTACTGATAGTCCGGCCAAGGCCCAAGAGCCTACCTCCAATTTGGTGGAATTGGAAGTTGCTGCCATCACGCGTGCAAAGCAGAAGGAACCACCTATTCAAAAAGAAAATAACCCTCCATCCAGAACAATGAAGTTCAATCTTCCACCAGAAGAACAGAACAGAACAGAGCCTAACAATGCCGTACAGAGCCCTACAGTGCCACAGAGAGTTACAGAGACAGTTACAGAGACAGGACCAGAGGTCCAGGATACAGAAGAGGAGGAAGTGCCACAAGTGGCAGAAGAAGTTCCTGTAATTCCTCTGATGGAAGAAAGAGGGAAAATGAAAATGGGTGTTGCCCCATTCCCTAATCGGTTAGAGAAGCCAGTGGATCCTATTAAGGAATACGATCTGGTCAGAGATCTAGATACCTTTAGACCAAACCTCACATTCCGACAATTATTGTTGTTGTCTCCCAGTTGCCGGAAAAGATTCAAAAGTATACTGACAAAAAGACGTGGTTTAAGGATTGCTCCCTCAACAGTGACAAAGTCCAACAAGGCTCCAGAGCCTGTAAAAGAAGTGGATGTGGCTAATGCTTTCCTAGATCCGGGTACTCCAGAGACTGGCGTGTGGATAGAAGGCTGCTTCATTGCAAATGCACTGATTGATGGTGGTTCATCAGTGAACATTATGACGGATGTGACAATGAAGGATCTAGGCCTACAAGGTGTGCAACCCACCCAATGGCTCATCAGATTGGCGGATCAGAGTAGAATCAAGCCTTTGGGCATTCTCCCATATGTGAAGACTACAGTGGCTGGAAAAGATTATTGGCTAACATATTTGGTGGTGAAGCCAAACTCTTATGGTACATCCTATCCTCTGTTACTGGGCAGACCATGGCTTTTTGAAGCCAGAGCAAGGACGGATTGGTTCAAAGGAACCTTGACCTTGGGCAGAGGACCCAATAAAGTGGTGCTAAAACTGTATGGTTCTCAAAAAGGACATGGATCCACCTCCTTGGAATTATCTTCTGACTCCCCTAATGAGGCTACAGATGGAACGTCAGCAGATGAAGATGCTGTCAAACAGATCCTTCCCAAGAAAACAGTGGCACATTCCTTAACAGTGGATACTGTAAGCCGACTTCCAAAAGATGCAAAGCCATTATCAATGGGTGAATACTTCCTGCCTGAACCAGGCATGACTTCTGAAATCACTTCTGACAGTGAGATAAAAACATGGATGTACTGCTCTCCCTGTTACATGGCCACAGCAGAGAGAGAAGCAGAAGTAGAGACAGAGGCAGAAGAGGAAACAGAGAATCTATTCTTCTGTTACAGAGCTCCTACAGAGACAGAAGTAGAGACAGAGATAGAGCAGAAGCAGAAGCAGAGACAGAGACAGAAGAGGATGGATATGATATGGACGAAGAAGATTATGAAAGTGAAACGGAAGAGTCTATCCCACCTGAAGAGGATACATTTGAGGAAGAAGTTCCAGAAGCATCAGAAGCCGATGAGCTCATGCTATGGGACAGAATGGTGATGGTATCATTTGGTCTGGTAAATGGATCTTCTCATATGCAAAACCTTTATAAGAAATGGATTAAGAAGAACAAGCCGTCTTTCAGCAGTGGCTCATGCCGTCCTAACCCATTTTTGCCAAAGAAAGATGATGATGATGCACCGTGCCAACAAGCACCAGTCCGACAAACCCAACAGAAATTAGAGGGTCCCTGTTATGTGACGTTCCTGGATGTGTCATCTTCAGAAGATGAGTCTTCAAGCCAAGACGTAATTAATCTTGAAACCAAACCCGAAACAGCTCTAATTCCATTCCAACGTCTTAAGGAGCAACCTAAGTCTCCACCAAAAGAAGAAGTTGGTTCTAGTGGGACATCAGAAGAGGACATCACTCCCTTGAAGGAGTCGGATCTGTATCCAGAAGCGGTCCGCGGGACCTTCATCCATGAAGTAGAAGGTGAAAGGCAGTTAACCTTTGTGGATTCAGAAGGAACTGAACGCCACTTGAAGGTGGGTAGCAGTCTCCCAGAAGAGGAGTTGTCAACTTTGTACAACTTGTTGAAAGAGAATTTGGACGCGTTTGCGTGGTCCTACAAAGACCTAAAAGGGATTGATCCCACAATATGTCAACATCATATTGACTTGGAGCCTGATGCCAAGCCAGTACGCAACGACAGAGGCGAATGAACCCGAATTATTCCATATTGGTGAAAGCGGAGCTGCTCAAGCTTCTGGAAGCCGAGTTCATCTATCCAGTGGCAAATAGTGAATGGGTTTCACCCATCGTGGTTGTACCCAAGAAGAATGGAAAATTGCGAATATGTGTGGATTTTCGAAAGCTTAATTCCAAGACAAAGAAGGATCACTTTCCAATCCCTTTCACAGACCAACTGTTGGACACAGTGGCAGGACATGAACTTTATTCTCTTTTGGATGGATTCAGCGGATACAACCAAGTCCAAATCGCAGAAGAAGACCAATCCAAAACAACCTTCACCACAGAATGGGGGACCTACGCTTACCGAGTGATGCCATTTGGGCTCTGCAATGCCCCTGCTACTTTCCAATGAGTCATGATGGCCGCATTTCAAAATCATCTGCACGACTTGATTGAGGTATATTTAGATGACTTCTGTGTCTATAGCTTGACCCGTGAACACTGGGAACATCTGGAACAATGTTTTGACCGATGCCGGGAGTATGGGATTTCCCTCAACCCCGACAAATGCATCTTTGGGGTCTCTTCTGGAGTTCTGTTGGGCCACATTGTCTCTGCACAAGGGATATCAACAGACCCTGCAAAGATCGAAAAGATTGCAGCTCTGGCAGCACCCACCAACCTCAAACAGTTGAGGGGATTCCTAGGCCATGTGGGTTACTACAGAAGGTTCATAGCCATTTTGCGACAAAGGCAACTTCCTTGCACAAGCTCCTGAGGAAAGATGCAGAGTTTACTTGGACAGAAGAATGTGACAAAGCCTTCCACACTCTGAAGCAGTGTCTGATAGAGGCACCCATTTTGCAACCTCCTGATTGGACGAAAGAGTTCCATGTACACACTGATGCATCAATTGAAGGCTTAGGTGCTGTCCTCTGCCAAAAGGGCTCCTCGAAGTTGGATCAACCGATCTATTATGCAAGCCGAAAAGTCACTGATAGGGAACGGAACTATACAGTGACCGAGCTGGAGTGCTTGGCAATGGTGTTTGCCCTGGAGAAGTTTCGCCATTACCTCCTATCTACCCACTTTAAATTTTATGTGGATCATGAGGCCCTGTCCTTCTTGATGAACAAAGCAGATGTGAAAGGACGAATGATGAGATGGCTCCTTCTATTCCAGGAGTTTGACTTTGAGGTGATTACTAAGCCTGGTCGTTCCCATGTTCTGACTGATCATCTGTTGCGTATCCCACAAACTGCAGACGAGGAGCAGGATGATCCAGACCTCCCTGATGCTTCCCTATTCTTGGTAGAGACTGTAACTCCCTGGTATGCAGACATTGCCAATCTGCTGGCAACCCAACAGTACCCTCCTGGTATTTCTAGTCGGGAAAGGAAGAAGCTCATGCTAGAATCAGCCCCCTACACCCTGCTAGGCGGTGCACTGTACAAGAAAGGCAAAGATGAAGTGCTCCGAAGATGTGTTGCAGGAGACGAGATTGGGATTGTTCTGAAGGCTTGCCACGACGAGCCATGTGGAGGTCACTTTGCAGGAGAAGCTACAGCCAGGAAGGCTCTGCTAGCGGGATATTGGTGGCCTACCATCCACAAAGATTCCTATGATTACTGTAAAAGATGTGATGCTTGTCAAAGAATGGGGAAACCCACGAAGACAAGTGCCATGCCACTGCAACCTATCCTTCCCTTAAAGCCATTTGAGAAGTGGGGCATTGACTTCGTAGGTCCAATCGATCCTCCCACTAGAAGGAAACAGAACAGATACATCCTCGTATGTACAGATTATGTCACAAAGTGGTGTGAAGCTAAAGCCCTAAAGCGGGATGATGGTAACAGCGTGGCCCTGTTCATGTACGAGACTATCATCACCCGTTTTGGCAGTCCCTTAGAGATGGTAAGTGACAGAGGCACGCATTTCCTCAACAAAGTCATGGAAGAGTTGATGGAGTTGTATAAGATCCGCCATCGCAAGTCCACTCCTTATTACCCCAGAGCCAACGGCCAAGTCGAAGTTACGAATCGCATCCTCTGCTCGATTCTGACAAGAACAATTGCTGCACATCGTTGTGATTGGGATGATCGACTTACAGAGGCCCTCTGGGCGTACAGAACCTCCCATAAAGCAGCAACGGGACAGACACCCTTCCAGCTGGTGTATGAAATAGAAGCTGTTTTTCCGGTTGAACTGGAATTACCCTCTTTGAGAGTGGCTATCAAAGAGCATTTGGGGGACGATGATTCACTGCAACGCCGTCTCCTGCACTTGGAATGTTTGAACGAAATTCGTAGGATGGCTCTACAGTGCATGGAAGCCACGCAAGCTTGACGCAAGGCTTACCATGACAGCTTCATCAAGCACAAGGAGTTCAAAGAAGGTGATTTGGTCCTAGTCTATGATTCACGCTTTGGCAAGTTTCCTGGCAAGCTCCAACAGCGGTGGATGGGCCCCTATAAAGTACTTGCCATCAACCCTAATGGTTCTGTCCAAGTGCAGACCGTTGATGCCTCTGATGATCCCTTTCTGATCAATGGATATCGCTTAAAGAAGTACTTCCCTCCTTGGGGATCTTGACAATTACGGACACTTGATCCTTTCCCTCGTTGGCGCGGCACTGTACTTCTTATGATGCTACTTCTGATAGCCGTTCTTCAATCACTTCTGATGAAGAGGGCGCAACCCTCTGTCCCCTCAAAATCCCCTTCCAGCCTTGATCTCTTATCCTCTATTTTCCACCAGCATCAGTGGAGAGGTTGGTTTTGACAAATGGTCTTTCTACCATTCCCTTGCTCACTTTGCAGAAAAAAAAGAAGAAAAAAAAAACAAAACATATCGGTTATGGGAGAAAAGGACTTAGGTCCCTGTCATGCCGACCTCTTCTTCGAGAAAACGTGGAAACACCCTCGAGAATAGGGGAAAACAAGAAAAAGAAAAAAGAAAGAAAGAAAAAAAACAACAAACAAACAAATCTGTTATGAGAGAAAATGAAGCAATTCCCTGTCATAGCAGGCCTCATTCCAAGAAAAGGTGATAAACACCCTTGGGCGAGAAGCTGGCTGTGGAAAAGGTGGTAACACCCAGCAGTCCAGAAAGGGATTCATTAATTGATATTTCCAGGATCCAATTCCGAAGCTACCTCCCTTGGTACGCTGTGTCATGGGTCTCTCTGCAAAGTGTCTAATTGTCCTCTAGCAGACAACATGTTCCTATCCAATACAATAATCGATTTGATGGCTACCTCCCTGGGTACGCCTCTTCAACAATTGATGACGCGATCTTCATCGACAACCCCTTGAGTGACGTGAGTTTTCATCCTAACCGGATGGGGAGGTGAGTATGGGTTGCCCTCTGTAACTATCAATAGAGAGTGAGACAGAGGGTGGGTCGAGAGACCAGTCTTTTCCCTTCAAATCAAATGAGAGGTGAGTAGTGTGAATGAAGTGGTGCACGCATGGGATGGGCCTCTCAATGCACAACGCACAATTTGTTTCTGTGCACTGCACCATAAGGCTCCCTGGCCTTCCTTCTTGCACCGTATGCCGGCACAGGGCGGGATGCACAGTTGCACCATCCAATGCACACAAGGCATACAATCTTTGCACAAGTGACCGTGAGGATTACATCAATGGGTTTCAGGAAAAGGCTGCCCTCCTGTATTTATCAACAGAGAGTGAGACAGAGGGTGGGTTGAGTTTGATTGGAGTTTCTTCAATCACTTACCGAGAGGTGCGTTTGGGGGACGTTACGACACTTGGAGTCAGGTATGTTCCCGTTTCCCTGTGCACCCACGGGATGGGTCTTTACCATCATCACAAGACATATCACCCTGTTCTGTACACTGCACTGTAAGGCTCCCTTGCCTTCCTCCTTGCACTTATGCCAGACGGGTTAGACGCACTAATGCACCATCAACTGTGCACCCTGGCATTCTCCCTTTGCACTATTTCCCCCTTGTTGATTCCTCAACCGGGTATGAGTTATGGGTTTTAATTATTCTTCCGCGAGTGATATTAGTCATGGGGCGAGTGACTGTTCTTTCATTCCAATTGAGTGATTGTGAGTTGAGTGTAGTATCCCTCATCATCGACGAATTTCCTGCGATTCCTTCCATCAGCTACCTCCCTGGGTGCTGCCGCGTGGTCCCTGCCATGACGAACGTGCGCTGTAAAGATGCCTTGGTCCCTCCCGCGCCGACAACCACACTGGACGTGCCATCGATACTCAACCTTGATTCTTGACGAAACGGGCCAAGTTTTTCTAACCCTACGCTTTGGTTTCTTCGTGCTGGTCATGTTTTAAGTGTGGGGAAGTTAGTGGATGGTCTGTGGCGTGGTCCTAGGTCCCTGTTGCTCGGTTAACCCTATCCGTTAAGGTCTTAAGTGTGGGGACGCGTCCCTGTGCGTCTATATTGTCTATCCCCTGCATATGCCTCAACTTGTTCCTGCAGGTATGCCATGACTTGCTTTTACCCCCCTGGGATCCCTTCCCAACCACCCGGTTATGTTCTACCCACTCTTGGGGCTGTTCCCTTGTAGTTGTCCTTCATTCCCTGATTTTGAGGTTTTTCCATGTGAATGTACCCTACGTTCACCAAAATCCAAATCCAACCTTATAACCCTGTTCCTCCCGTTGAACTAACCATTTTTCCTTTTTACCTACCCCTGTTCCGGTGCACGGTTTTTGAGTTATTAATTTTTGAAGCATTTTGCGTAATTTAGCCGGTTTTCCATGTGAACACGCTTTTCTTGCTTCGAAACTAGGATCTGACGTCCTAGCCCTGCCAACCACTTTTCCCCTGACATTTTTCCTTTTTATTCCGCATCATTCCGATACACGGTTTGTCCATTATTAATTTTTCGAATTTTTACGACTTTTTCATGCGTATTTTCGACATTTTTCCATGTGAACCTGCCCTATTTGCATCGGAATTTCAATTTGATTTGACAGCCGTGTCTCCTGTGCCTTCCCCTACATTTTTCCTTTTTCCTCCACCCTTTTTCAACTTTCGAATTTTTACTTATTAATTTTTAAATGAGTTTTCGGGAGTATTTTTGGCGTTTTTTGCATGTGAACCCTTCCTACTTCCACCGGAACTGCGGTTTAACATGATAACCCTATGCCACCCCTTCCTGCGGACATTTTTTCTTCTTACTGCATGTCATTCCGGTGAATGGGTTGTCAGATATTAATTTTCGATCCCATTTTTGGGTTTGTTTTATGGGTTTTTCCCATGTGAACACGTCTTATCTTAGTCGGAATTATGTTTTGATGTGATAGGATTGTCGGGCACATCTTTCTGCACAGTTTTCCTTTTTTCTGCACCTCATTCCGATGCACGGATCTTTCGATATTAATTTTTAAATTGCGTTTTTGGTTCGTTTTTTGTGTTTTTTGCACGTGACCGCCTTTACCCCTCCCGGAACCTCCTTCATATATTTTTCTTGTTTTTCCTCTGTCGTCCTGCCCACTTTTTGTTTTTACGCTATGTCGTTTTGACGTCCGGATTGGGAGTTATTAATTTTTCTTTATTTTTACGTTTTTCTCGCGCCCGTTTTGTGCGTGAACGCGCCCTTTTTCGATTTTACGAGTCTCCACGCTCCCCAGTCGTGTCCGCGTAACCCGTACCGTCTTCCTCGCTTCATTTCAATCCCGTCACGGCAAATTTTTTTACCCCGCCCCGCGCACGAGTGCGGGACGGGGGTACGCGCCCTTGCCCCCCACCCCTTTCCCCTAACTGCCCACCCCATGACCCCCCCATGGGCCCCCACCCCTTTCCCCTAACTGCCCACCCCTTCCCCCCAACCGCCCGTTTCTTCCTCTCTCTCTCTCTCTCTCTCTCTCTCTCTTTCTTTCTCTCTCTCTGTGCGTTTCTTTTTCTCTCTCTCTCTCTTCCTCCCTACCCCCCTGACCTCCTGCTCCTCCCCTACCCCCCCGACCTCCTGTTCCTCCCAACCCCCCCGACTTCCTCCTGCTCCTCCCCGTCTTCCCCCAGCCCGCAGCGCCTTCCTCCCAACCCCCCTCCGCCTTCCTCCCAACCCCCCGACTTCCTCCTGCTCCTCCCCGTCTCCCCCCAGCCCGCCTCCGCCTTCCTCCCTACCCCCCCGACTTCCTCCCTCTCCTCCTCCCCCAGCCCGTTTCTTCCTCCGCCGCCTCCCTCCCCTTCCCCCAGCGCGACCCTCCCTCTCCCTCCTCCCGCCAGCCTCCCGCAGCGCTTCCCCCCCCCCCCGCCCTTCTGTCTCCCGCCGGCGCCGCCCCCCGCCCTTCTGCCTCCCTCCTCTACGCCTCTGCCCGCCCCCCTGTTGCAGTCGAGCTGCTGCGCCCGTGGAATTGCCGCCGCTGCCGCTTGGAGCCTGCCTCCACCGTCGTCGCGCCGCCGACATCGCCACCCTGCCGCCGGGTCGCCGCCGACACCACCACCTCCTCCTCCTCCCCCTCTGTAACCCTCATTAGGTTAGTTAACTAACCTTTAATTTAGTTAACTAACCCTTAATTTAGTTAAACTAACCCCTAATTAAGTTAACCTAACCCTAACTTAATCTGAGTTAGGCTAACTAATCTAACCCCCACCCCTAACCCTAACTTAACCCTAGCTAGGTTAGTTTTAACCTAACCATAGTCAACCTAGCTAACCTAACCATAGTCAACCTAGCTAACCTAACCATAGTCAACTTACTTACCTAACCTCAACTTACCCATCAAGCTATGCGTCCTGTAGCACAAGGTTTGTTCACTAAGTAGAGCAGGGCTTGATGGTCCACAAAGAAAATGAAAGGTGTGGCCAGTAGATAGTGCCGGAATTTCTTTACGGCAAACACCATGGCTAGTCCCTCCCTTTTTATTGTTGAATAATTCATCTCCGTCTCAGTGAGTTGTCTGCTAGCAAAGCTCACTGGGTAGTCCAAGTTATACTCACCCGGCTAGCACAACACTGCTCCCACGGTAAACTTAGAGGCGTCAATGTGTACGTGGAAGGTAGTGGTCCAGTCCGGGGCTCGTAGAATCGGTGCCGTTGTTAGAGCCTTTTTCAATTGTTAGTACGCCCGTTGGCATGCTTCAGTCCACTCGAAGACGATTAGTAGCTTGTACAATGGCCTAGCGATCAAGGCGTAGTTCAGTACAAACCGCTGATAGTATCCTGTGTGACCTAAGAAGCATTGAACTCCCTTGTAATTACTTGGGGGTGGAAGGTCAACGATAACCCTGACCTTCGAGAAGTCCATGGCAATGCCGTTCTTTGACACCACGTGTCCTAAGATGCATTCGTGCTTCACCCAAAACTGACATTTCAAGGGGTTCATGGAGAGGCGATATAACCGAGACCGTTCAAAGACCGTGCGGAGTTTGTCTAGGTATTCAATCCAGGTCGAATGGACACACAGGTCATTGACAAAGACCTCCAACTCCTTGCAAAGCATGTCCTTGAATATGGTGCACATAAGGCGTTGAAAGGTGGCGGGGGCATTGGTTAACCCAAAGGGCATGACTACGTACGCAAAGATGCCCCACTCAGTGGCAAAGGCGGTCTTGTGCCTATCTGCAGGATGCACTTGCACCTGGTTGTACCCCGAGAAGCCATCCAAAAAACTGTAGGCTTTCTTGCCTGTCACTCTCTCAAGCATGTGCTCGGTGTATGACAAGGGGTAGTTGTCTCTCTTCGTAGCAGCGTTCACCTTCTTATAATTGACACACACTCGAATCTTGCCGTTCTTCTTCATCACAATGACTATGGGTGATACCCAATCTGTGTGCTCAATTTTGTAAATGAATCCAGCTCTCATCAGCTTGTCAATTTCCTCTTTGACAGCATGAGCATGCTTTGGATTCATGGGGTACAGTCGCTGCTTGACCGGCGTTGCATCCGACGTCATGGGTATGTTGTGAGTCACAACACTCGGATCTACCCCTCGTAGCTCATCTAAGGACCAAGCAAATACGTCTATGTAATCCCGCAAGAGAGCGACAAGACTCAACTCTTCTTCAGTAGTCAAGTCCTTGGCAATGAACACCGGTCAGGGTACTTCCCCTTCCAGGGCTAGGTTTACCTCCTTGACCTTGGCTGGCCCTTCGATTGGTTCGCTTGTTTGCCCTTGGCGCTTGGCACCTAGCAGAACCACTACCCTATCCTCTTTTTTGAATTTAGTGAAGTGTTTAGGGAGGTCTTGTGGCTTTCGCTATTTCTCTGATCGTGCATCCTTGGGACGCTTTGCCTCATCCTGCCGTAACCGTCTGCGCCTCAGGTGGATGGGTAAGTCCCCCTTGGTGCATCTGGTCATGGGCGGCCTGGGGATTTCTGGGTCGCTATCAGAAGTAACTTCCGATTCAGAGTCAAACCCTCCATTTTCACTAGAAGAGGTGGTCTCCCCTGGTGGCCATAGTTCAGATGGCAATTCGGTTCTAAGTATTGATGTCGTTCCTGGTTGGGCTAGGCCGGCTTGCTCAAGGTCTACGGCTCCTATGCATTCCAACCAAGCACGATCACATTTCATACACATGACTCCTTGGTCCATTCTAAGGGCCTGTTTTTTCTACGGCTTGGCGTCTGCCTGTATCTGCTCAATTTCTCGTCCTTCAGTGTCGTACTCTATGGTATCCACTTCACCCTCGCTTTCATCACTGAAGGATTGACAGTCTTCGTATTCATCACAGGAATCTTTATCACTTGATTGCTCATCGTCTCCCAAGGCTTGCTCTACCTCGTCTCATTGGTCAGGGACCAAGGCCCAGTTATACATGAGGTTCAGCTCGTGCACCCTGGTCCACTGCCACTCGGACTCCTCCAAGAGGTCCTGGAGCGGCTTGAAGTTGGCGGCTGAGTTGCCCGCTAGCCGGTCCGTTAAGTATTCCAGTATTCCTTGGAGTTCCCTTTTGTTGGAAGGCACTTGGAAGGTAACATGCTTAGGCCCTCCATGGGGGCTTGCTGCCATCATGTAGAGTGGAGTAGGAAGTCTTCCGTTTGTCTTACCGACCGTTTTGATGGCCTGCTCGTACGTTTCCTGGTCAGAGAATGGCAGGTCAATTGTAGCGAGGATGTGCATCCAATCCGCTCATCCTCTGGGTATGGGATATACTTGGTCATGGACTCATAGGGCTTCCTGACCTGAGTGTTCCCTTTGAGCATTGCAGAGATGGCGTCCAGGTCGATTGGTGAGGTCTTCCAAGTGTCCATCTCTATTCTTACGGCGTTAGTTCTATTGCCAAGGAAGATCAATCCGTTACCCCAATCTTCGATGACTCTAGCATTGCGCATCTAGGGTCGGCCTAATAGGACATTGTAGTCCACTCCCTTCATGACTATAAAGTCAACGGAGAAGTGGACTCCTACGATCTTCACTGGCCAAATTTTCAGGACCCCGAATGGTTTCACTCTCATACCGTTTGCTAGCGTGACGTTAAACCTAGTAGCTTCAACAGGCAGGTTTCCCCAAGTCTGCAGCACCGCGTGGCTAAGCACACTAACCCCAGCTCCCGTGTCTACGATTCCCTTCCTTGTTGCGTCACCCAGGGCTAGGACCGGCAGGACTGCGTGCATCTCAGAGCCTTCCAAAAGGCGTTGACATGCAAAGATTTAGATACAGAGTGTAGCATTAGATTGGGCAATTGTATTTCTGTATCCTGGTCTTGAGGGTCTACCGTGACCTGCTCTTGTGAGCCCTCAACCCACTGCCTAAGGTCTTGCCATAGGGCAGGGTGCTACTTAAGCAGATCTCCCAGGCCAAATGTTACAGGGGTGGTCACTAGTGTAGTCAGGAGATTGCTAAATACTCGTCCCTCCTTTAACCTAGATTGTCCGGGCCAATGGCCGCGGCTGATCTGCGGCTCTGTTGCGTCTAGGCTTGGTCTCAGTGGCACTGCTTATGGCATAGTAGCCTCGACCGACTTAGGTTGAGGTAGTGACATTGGCGTGCTTATGCTGGAGAGATCATCGATCTCGTCCTCCGTGATGGGTTTAGCATCTTTGAGGTGCTGTTGAGCCTCCCTCACCCATTCCTTCACCTTTTCTATGGCCTCCAATTGTCACTTGGGGTGCGGGTATTCCCCTATCTTAGCGCTTCCCTTTTCGACTGTCTTAGGGGTTGAAGTCTCTGCCTCCGCGTCTGAGACTTTCTTCCCAGCAGTTAAAGTCGTAGCACTCTCGGTCTTCAATGCGACCTTAGCGTCCGATCTCTTCTTTTTTCGCCTGCGGTTTTTCTTCCCTATTGAGGCTGCGTCCAGATTGCTAGGTCTTGGCAGAGAGATGCCGGCCTGCTTGGTTTGGGCTCGGGTCATAACTCGTAAGGGAATAGATGTGGCCTCCCCATCGGAGTTTTCGACACCAAACAGCCCTAAATGGACAGATGGCAAATTAGCTGCACTAGAGGATGGCTTCCGCTTTGGGCAATCAATGAAAAGATGGGTGATTCCACACTCTGCGCACCTTTGATCAGCCTTGTCCCTGTTTTGCTGCTCTCTTTCAGGGCAGTGTGATGAGACATGACCGGGGTGGCCGCAAGTCCAACAAGTTACTGGATCCTATGGCTGCCCTCCTAGGCCTCTACCCCGTCCTCGTCCTAACGCCATCACCGGCACGGGTCCATAATCCATGAGGACCGTGTTACCCTCGTCGTCATGTGAGATGTAAGGGTATATGTAGGTCTCTTCATCATTTGGCTCCTCCATGTAATGAACTGGAGCGTCGCTCGGTGGGTGGGTCACATAAGGACCTGGCGGTCTAGGAATGCCGGTGGGATTTATGTCCATTCTAGGGACGGCGGGTTTCATATCATTAGGCGCGGGTAGAGCCAATGGGGCTCCCCTTCCGAAGAATGGCTGCGGCGGCCTGTTAGCTAGATAAGGCTGGCCGGAGGGTTGCGAGTATGGAAACCTTCTTGGTAGTTTGCATTGTGCGGCATCGTGGCCGAACCTCCTGTAGTTAGCCCAAGGTCTTGACCTAGGGTCTTGACACTCGGCCAGCAAGTGGTTTCTGCCACAGTACACGCACTGGATATGTGGGCGCATTGGTCGTCTCAGCATGTCCTATATCTTGGCTAATTCCATCTTGACCTCCGCCAGGCCTTGGTCTGTCTCGGTGGCTTTCCCCTTATCCTGGGATGATGGGTTCGACCGCTCATTAGAGGCTAGTGTTCTCTCTAAATTCCGCGGGTGGGTTTCTTCTAGATTTGAGCTCGTAGAGCTCCGCTCTTTCAGCTGGTCATTGACTCTGATGGCTTCCTCAAAAACCCTAGCCACCACATCTCGCTGCAAGCTTGAATTGCCTACCAGTGCCTTATATAACTCCTCATCTCTAATTCCGCTGATGAATACAGTTGATACTGCTCTGTCAGTTGGTCGCTTGCCTAAGGGGATTCTTTTAAAGAGACTTCTCACGTGGGTCACATAGTCGCGGATGCCCTCCTTCTCCTTCTCCTTCTGTTTGACATTCATCAAGCGTACTAGCAGGTTGTCGGAGTATCCGGGCTCGGCAAACCTCTTGACGAAGAGATCCTTGAGGTTATTGAAGTTGGCTCGTTCTACGGCATCCAGGCTTGTATACCACGTCCTTCCCTTATCGCTTAAGCAAAGTCCGAATGCTTGCGAACATTGAGTTTGGTCGTTGAGGCCATTGGCTTCACAGACTTGCTCAAACTGCTCAACAAAGCTGTACGGATTGTCATGTGGCTGGTACTTGTTGAGTTGCTTGGCAACAATTGGTATTTTGGCCTGGATCTTTGAGCCCTGGTTTTCCCCTAATCCTGCAACCAGTGACGTCGCTAGTGCAGTGGCACTCTGCTCTACTGCGGTGTTATTGAGCAGCCGTTTCATGAGGAGCTCGCTCAGTGTCAGGTCTCCCTCTAGTGCTCTTTCCTGGTCTGTTCGGTTTCGGCTAGCCAGGTTTAGCACTCGCTGCACCTCATGCAGCTCCATGCTTTGCCTTAGGCTCCGAGCTTGTTGGTCCCTATTATACTCGGCTATGCCTTGCAATGCCTTGCGGGCTAGCCTTCTCTCCTCCTCTAGGTCTGCAATGATTGTATCTGCCATCCTGCCATGGTGCTCGTACTGGGTATGTGCATCGTAACTGCTCACCATCTGCTGTATAGCGTCTGGGAATGCGCTCACATTGAGCTCCTCGGTAAACCGAATGGTCTGAGCCTTCCTCTATCATGAACTAATTCTAGCGCCTCGTTGCACTGTTGATCAGGTTGACTAGTCATGAGACAGGTCCTTGTCGTTGGCGCTCCTCGCTTGGTTCTCTCCTGCACTTCACGTGTTTGTCTACGTCCTGGGTCCTCTCCTATTGGTGGGTTCCTTGAGCGATTTATCTGAGTGAGTTCCCTTAATTACTGAATACAATTCTTAATTTACAGCCACTCGGTGAGTGTGTTGTTCCTTGTGCACTTGTGCCCAATTAGGCTTTCAGTTTCCTTAAGTGTACTTCAAGTGCAAAATTCAATGTGAGTGTAGCAAGCAATTCCTTGGCGCCTCGCTCACTCGCTCGTTTCTGGCCTGGTAGCCTTGTAGACCCATTTTTCGGCTGTTTAGTCAGGGTTTAGGACTCTTTGTATGTTTCCTTGTTTGCTTCCGATCAATCAGGTCTTCATGGCTCAGCGGGTTGCGTCCTAGTCTGTGGATCCCTCAACTGTCTACTACCCACCGCTAAGCGGTTGTGTACTACAATTTCTCTTATCCCGTGTGCCAGAATCAAGTTCTGAATGCTCGAAGGGTTTCGACAAGTTGCGCTAATGCGCGTTTGCCGGTCGGATCAAATTTCTAACAGCTTTGACAAAAAGTTGCATTCGGACCAAGTGATCCAAATTGCAGGGTCTGAGTGGGTCACTCGGACGGGCCGAATGGCACGGGGTCAAGGGTCGAATCTCCAAATCTGGCTCGGACGATTTTTAGTCGGACGGGCCGAATGGCAGGTTCGACAGATTTGGACAGGCTAATTTGGACGGTTCGAACCGCAGTTGGCCGAGGGTCGAATCCCGGGTGTGGCCGAGTTCCGATTTTGGAACTCGGACGGGTCGCTCGGACGCGGGCCGAATGTGCCACGTGGTCAAAAAGTTCTGGCTCGGATGGTTCGAGGAGGGTCACTCAGACGGGTTGAATCGGACGGTCCGAGTGCCGACTAGGGTTCCGGCCGAGTGGCCAAATGGCAAGGGGCCGAAGGCTGATTCTGGGACTCGGCCCAGAAGCAAGAGCTCAGACGGACCGAAAGCGGCGCGACGGAAACAACGCGATGCCAATCTTGCCCGATTCTTATGATCTACTCAACCATTCCAAGCACAAACCTCCAGATACTATCTAGGGGGTTTGAGGGAGGGATTCATATACCTGAATGGGTCAGTGAGTGCGTCGGTGATGTGATCGAATCACACGGCCTGGGGCTTTCTAGCTCTCTCTCTCTCTTTCTCTCACACTGAAATGGCACAAATGAGTTCTCTTTTGGCCTCCCGGTTCTTATATGCCCTCCCAACTGTGGCGTTGATACCCCTGATCCCTCTCTTGTCGATCTTAGTCCTCATTAGCGAGCATTTTGCGCATTTGCATGACCTTCTCCCTGTTTTTACCCTGTTTTGAAACAGTGAACCCTACCCTTTTCCGGTTCGATCTCCTAACTCTAACCTACACTAAATGCAACAAAAATCGAAGGAAAAAAACTGGAATAGATTCTCCATGCTTTTCAATCATCAAACAACCAAAATATCCCAAAATACTTACTTGTTCTGAAGATTAAAAGCACCCAACTTCCTACCTATCTCAAGCTCCGTTTCGGGGATGAATACCCTACTTCGATGCTCAATGTGAGGCGCGCAAGTGCTCAAGCTTGAATCCGTTAGTCCCGACAAACGGAACCAAAATGTGGGAGCTTTTGCTCAACCGCCAAGACCCTCGGACCGCTTATTCTTTCAAGCGTTTCAAGCGAGCTCTAATGGTTATCTCTCACCTAGCCGACGCGCCGTCGATCCTATGAGTGTAGTGAGCTTACCTTGATGCTCGATTGAGTACCCTCCTCTCTCTTGCACTCCGGTAGCTCCACGATCCTAGATGCTAGCTCAAGCATCCTCAAGCCTCCTCCATCTCCAAGCTCCATCCTCCATAGCCGCGCGCGCAAGAGAAGAGAAGGGGAGAGAAGAGAAGAAGCTGAGAGGAGATGGTGAAGAGCTTCACCCTCTTGATCCCTCACCCTCACACACACTCACTCCCTCACACTCTCACACTCCCTCTCTCAAGAGCACACACAAGCAAGAAGGAGAGAAGAAGAGAGGAAGAAGAGGACTTCTTTTGCCACACACCAAAGAATGAGCTTCTCATTCACTTTTCAACTTTATATACAAAACCCTAAATCCCTTTCGGGCAGTCATCCTCTTTTTCCTCTTTTACATGGCTGACCATAGCCTAGGCTCTTTTTCCCATTTCCCACCATTCTAATTTATCCTATTCCCACTAATGCATACACTTTGCATAGGAGCGAGCCTGGCACTCTTTTACACAGATTTGGGAGCGCTCCCACATTTTAATGGTGTGCCTTTTCCTCTTTCATTGCCGTGGCCCAACACCGAAGCCTCTTGAGGGTCGTGTCCGAACATTTGAATTTTTCAGGGATTGGTTGCCAATCAAGGCACCTTTTTTTGCTTTTGCGCCTTTTTTTTCTCTTTTTCCTTCTTCCCAATTTCCGCTCCTTTGTGCTACGGTAATGTGGTCGGAAACACGGTAACATTAAGGTGGGAAGAAGGAAAAAGAGCAAAAAAGGCGCAAAAGCAGAAAAAGGCGCCTTGACTGGCAACCAATCCCTGAAAAATTCAAATGTTCGGACACGACCCTCAAGAGGCTTTGGTGTTGGGCCACGGCAATGAAAGAGGAAAAGGCGCACCATTAAAATGCGGGAGCGCTCCCAAATCTGTGTAAAAGAGTGCCAGGCTCGCTCCTGTGCAAAGTGTATGCATTAGTGGGAATATGATAAATTAGAATGGTGGGAAATGGGAAAAAGGGCCTAGGCTACAGCCGGCCATGTAAAAGAGGAAAAAGGGGATGACCGCCCGAAAGGGATTTAGGGTTTTGTATATAAAGTTGAGAAGTGAATGAGAAGCTCATTCTTTGGTGTGTGGCAAAAGGAGTCCTCTTCTTCCTCTCTTCTTCTCTCCTTATTGTTTGTGTGTGCTCTTGAGAGAGGGAGTGTGAGAGTGTGGGGGAGTGAGTGTGTGTGAGGGTGAGGGATCAAGAGGGTGAAGCTCTTCACCATCTCCTCTCCTCTTCTTCTCTTCTCTCCCCTTCTCTTCTCTTGCGCGTGCGGCTATGGAGGATGGAGCTTGGAGATGGAGGAGGCTTGAGGATGCTTGAGCTAGCATCTAGGATCGTGGAGCTACCGGAGTGCAAGAGAGAGGAGGGTACTCGATCGAGCATCAAGGTAAGCTCACTACACTCATAGGATTGACGGCACGTTGGCTAGGGAGAGATATCTATTAGAGTTCGCTTGAAACGCTTGAAAGAATAAGCGGTCCGAGGGTCTTGGCGGTTGAGTGAAAGCTCCCACAACATGCACCTTATACAAATGCTCTGACAAAACATAAATTATGACTTTCTCATTTGCCACCACTACTTTCTCTTCCATGAAAACTACATCCAATGCCTCAGCCAATGCAATTTTTCTTTTTGCATCCTTAGAAATACCATGTCTCCATTTTTTTCTTCACTTGCCACTTGAAGGGGTAAGTGATTTTGTCCCATGGGTCGTAGTATTTTTGGGGGTAGGTGGAATGCCATCATGCTTGAATACAAAACCTCCTTTTATAAGAATTGAAATTTCCTCTGCAGAAGCATTGGTGCCCTTGTCAATAGACCAAATCCTTGGTCGCAAGGGCACATGCTTAACTTGTTTATCAACATCCCATGTATGCTCCACATCATGACTGCAAAACCAGAACCATTGTGCAATAGGCTTACCTTGAAATTCCCTCTCTGACCAAAATGAAGGGCATAGTAACCCAGGTGATCTAGTTTCTATCACGTTGCAGCACTTCTTTCTATTTATAATACCAAAACATTTTCCTTTGCAATGAACATGCATTCTCCAGATGGCCCACAAACTTCTATGCATTTCCTCCTTTGAGACAATATTAGTTGGGAGATCCATTTCAATCGGCACTGCATGCACCTCATGGTCCAAGCCCACTTCTGTAGGTTGGTCATTTCTATTTTGAAAATTTATCTTGTGTGGTCGTCCTTTTTGTTTTCTATCCCTTGACTCCATTACATAGCCAGGTTTACGAGAGCTACAACTATCTAGAGTTCTTATTTTCCTTTGAACCGTTTCTTTGTTTCCACAAATGAAAGGCTCTCCGTACATGGGGGTGCCAAGAACTGCTCCTTGAACTGTTCGAGCTATGAATGCAGGTGAAGGGGTAATTCTTGCAACCACCCTATTAATAAGAGCATCCATGTTGGGACCACTTCCAGAGTATCTTCCAGTTGTGAAGGCCAGTTGCCTTGAACATTGAATATATGAGTTGATCAAGTCAGTGACGCATGCATCATACAAACCAATTTTCTTCTTTCCATCCTCCCATGCCAACCAACTTGCATGCATGCTCTCAGAAAGATTTGTGTTGGGAATACAAGCCCTCTCTCAAGGACTCAAGGAAGCCTGCAACCCAATAAAAAACTTAGCAATTCCTCTTACATGTCTATTTTGTTCTCATACTTGGGTATTCCCACCCCAATGATATTAGTACATGTGTATGTAACAAATAGAAACAAAAAAAAAACATTTACATGTGTAGTACTACCCCAATGGTCTATCCTATTCTCCCACCATTTGATCCATCTCTTCAATGGTACAGTACTATCTCGAGGTAGTCCTACTTGCTGCCACCAATTTTGTATAGCTGTGGCATTCCACTTGCCCTCTTCAATGGATTTTGAAAGGTGCCACCTCTCACATAAATTCAAGTGATGCTTCCGAAGGTTTGAAGGCACATATTTTGTTGTGTGCTTTTGTAAGCTTTGTTCCCAGTGAAACAAACATGATCGCTCTCTTCTTTCCAAAACATTGTCAGGTCTCGCATTGAAAACAGTGCGGATCGCCATCCAATTTGCACCGGCTTCATCAACCATAAAACCTGCAAAGTCTGCAGGAGGGTATCCACACTCGAGCATCACATTATTAAGGCATATCCAAAAAAGAATTTGTGTTTCTGTATCCTCTTCCTTTGTATCACAAATAGCAATCACCATGATCCCCTTCAAGCTGCAATAAGAAATACAGTGATTAGCAACTAGAATATGTCAACGAAAATTGATAATAAGTAAGGTTCCCGAACAAACCGTGGATCGTACACAGAACAAGATATTGTTGCCCAGTCATCTATTCTGTGTGTAAAGTCAAAGTGAACCCAAGACTTGCAAAGGTCTCCATTTCCTAAGCATCGCATTCGATTAACCAATTCCACTCCAGAGCCGGGTCCTTTAGTAGACATCTTGAAAATGTAACTTTTTTCACCCACCCCTCCTTGCCCTGGAAATCTACTGCCATGAAAAAAAGGAAACATGCATCTTTTTTTCAACTCCAAAATGTGATCAAAGCCATCTCCAACAACACATGTTTCTTTTTTTTTCTGGCATGTCACGATACTATTGAACTTGCAACCTCAACAAATGAAAGTTTGTTAAACCAATAACAATGCTACAAACCATAGTTTGCAGACTTGAATAACCAAAACTAACCTCTGATTTTGAACCAATGGCATCAACTCCTCCAAAAAGTTTGTAAGCTCTTGTTCTCCCTCCACCATTGAACCATTAGTTGTCAAAGATTCAGTGATAATTTGTTTTGCTACAATCATTTGAATCTTCCTAGCACCGCAGTGTCGATTCACTTGCAAAACTGAGTGAACTAGAGATCTAAATTTTTTAATTGCAGCCATTGAAGTCCCTGGTTGCACATTGTGTGTGTGAGTGCCTACATGAAGCATCAATCTCTCCATGCTTGTGTCCTTTGGAAAAATGTAATAAACTTTGCAATCACAAGTTGCATAACAAGTGACAACTTTACTACAATAGTGACACGTGATTGAATGTTTTTTTTCACTTGCAAGTAGCCCCTTGCTCATTGTGCTATTGAGGTAACCATGAAAATACATTTTATTATGTTGATTGTTGCTCTCATAGTAAGGACAATTGACTCGATGACATTGTAAGTCTCCAAGGCAATGGCTAATTCTCAAAGTAGCATCAAGGAAGATATTAGTTGGATGGGGTCTTGTCCAGACATGACCATCATATTGTTGTTGCATCCCATCCATGTTTGAAGATGTGCCATATGTTGGCAGAAGAACTAAAGCAATAGAATCATTGTACTCTCTTGAAATCTCACTAACAAAAAAAGGGCCTTCACTCATCTGCAATAAAGCCTTCAACTTCTTTCCTCTGGGGCTATTAGCAATCCAAGGTAAAATCTCTTTCTTTATTTGTGGAAATGAATGAGGACTATCAAGTCCATCATCCGACTCTAAGTCAATAGTCGGAGTTGAGACGGGTGCACAAAAAGCATTTGTTATAAGTGGCGAAGAAGTTTGAGATGACGTCTCTATGAAGGAATCGGATGTAATGTCTACAACAGGTCCTGAAAGTGAATGAGCTTGTTTGCTATTTTCTACAGTGTGTAGTCCTTCATCTTGGTCCATAGTGAAAGTGGTATCACAATGTACTATTTTATACTGACATGAAAGAGAAGAATCGAGCAAAAATTGCTCCGCACCATTGACATCCAGTTGGCCATGAACCGCGATCTCTTCACTGTAAGCATCAAGTTGGAAAATAGCATACAAACCTATCAGCTTCCGGTCAGGGGGTAGAAGTAATTGAAGAAAATAAGAGCTCACAAGAATCTTTCCATCCCTCAGGGGCACAACACGTTCCAGTGATTCGGAGCTGATTGACCATTGAAGAGTAACTTCTGCCATCGTCTCTCATAAAAGCCGGTTTGAAACTCAGCAAACAATGGAGCTATGAAGGCGAAATATTATATCTAATAGCATGCCTATTGTTTATCAATTTCTTTGGACGTAGAAATAATAGTCAGTTACCCCCACCAAATATGGATTAAATGAGCTCTTACTCCATGGGCAAGTTCTTAGTGACGGTTGAAGTTGCGAATCAGTCCATTAATGAACCAAATCATTAAAAAAAGTCTACATATTGAAAAATCACAAGATTTAGTTAAATAATTTTTTTTAAAAAACATGTCTTTTCGAAAATCATGTCATGTTGTAGCACATATTTTTACAAGCACGTTTTATTTTGTCAGATGTCAGGCGCCGTCAACATTTACATTTTTTAGTAAATAATTTTTCGGTGTTCGAGAGAAACATTCTCTCATGATGGATGTTCAATATGCACGTACCACTTGCCATTGAAAGTTGTGTGTAATGGTTTAAACATATCTTCTTATTTGTCATTCTTCTTCTTTTTCTTATTCTTCTTATTCTTTTTCTTCTTCTTCCTTTTCTCTTTTGTTTCCCTCTTCTTCTCTCCCATTGCAAGTTGGAAGGCATAAAGAAGAAGCAAGAAGGAGAGCAGCCCCTACAACAAGCTCAAACAAGATCAACAGTCTCCATCAAACTCACCGGGTAAGCTCCACACTCCATCCTTATGGCTGAAAATCTATATTTCAAGTTTCATTTTTCCTCCATGCCTGAAAGAAATGGAAGAGCAGGTAGACAATGAGAGGACAACAATGGGAGGGGAGAGAAGGAAAGGGGAGGTAGAGAAGGAGACGGTAAACTGAAAAAATGAGAGAGGAGGAGACCTTTGGGACACCCGGGGCTGTCTGCGTCAACGTAGACAACTCTCGGGGGTTGGGCGGAGCCCCCTTTGGAGGGAGGAGGAGGAGAGGGAGAAGGCGAGGAGGGGGAACCCTCAGTACCCGCCCGTTGTCTGCGTCAACGCAGACGACATGGTGGGGGGGCATGGTACCTTATGAAATGGGGCGGGTAATGCACAACTGTCCCCCTCTCAGCCCCTCCTCCTTAAACCACTCCCCTCTCAGTCCCTACTCCCTAAACCACTCCCCTCTCAGCCCCTCATCCTTAAACCACTGCTCCTCCCTAAACAGCCCCTTAAACCTCTTCTATAGCTAAGTTACCTACAATTTTTGGCTTCGGGGGTGCTGCCCTTGAACCCCCACCAAGGGGGGCCTCATGGCTGTCGCCGACCCCCCTTGGAACCCCCTGGCGACAGTAGTAGGGGGGGGGGCTGATGCCCCCCCTACACCCCCTCCATATAGAGTGGGTGTAAACCACGTGAGTCCAAGGCATGAAAAATAAAACCATTTTTAAATGGTACGCAAATCATCCTAAAGAAATAAGTGTGACATGATTTGATTTTTTTGGATTGGGAATTGTCAAACACTCAGCATTATCTGCGTCAACGTAGACAGGAACAAGGGGTTGGGAGTATCCCCCCTTTGGGGGTGCGGGGGTGAAAATGTGGTCAGGAGGTTCAAATGATTAATAAAATTTAATACATTTATTAAAACCAAATAACAAATGATATTAAAGTGTGTTGTTTGCGTCAAATGGTCATATTTTGGTGGAGATTAATTAATCGAACATGTGATTTAGTTGAGTTGTCTTCATTTTTAAAATGATTTGTGGTTTGTTTTAGTGCTTCTGAGCATGGCTAGAGGTCGGCGTGGTGGTGGTAGGAGAGGTCAAAGCAAAAGGGGCCGTCCAAGTAAGTCATTCAATCACTCTTTTAAATTTACATATTCTATTCTTAATGGTTTAAGAAACTCTTTTAAAGTTCCATATAAATGTTATATTCTATTTTTAAATTATTTTTGTAGATACTCCAATTACAAGGTTAAGATCCGGTCTATGCAATAGACTAGTAAGTATCGATCAAGAAGCATCCTCCCGTGCATTCTCTGAATCTCCAAATAACAAGGGTGGAAAACCAAGGAAAAAATGTCCTTTCATTGATGATGAAGCACTTGAGGATAGCATGGATGAAGCAAGCAATGACATTCATGCTGATCCTATGAGCACCCACACTACCACCACGGAGTGTGGTGAAACAACACAGGGGAGGTGTTTAGATTTGCAAACTGTACATGAGGAAAATGAAGAGGTGAATGAGGATGTTGCTAATGAAGAAAAGAAAGAGGTCAATGAGCATGATAGACACATTGGAGAGAATGTCAAGTTTGGGCTTATGTAAGATGTGTTGGTCTCATTTTTTGTAACGAGGTCTACTTCTCCTCCTCCTATCCCTTTGTGTAGACTTGTGCCCTATGAGGCTATAAGGCTTGCATCTAGTTCTGCTACATGGTTGATTTCATCTTTCGATAATGCTTCGTATATGGAAACAATGGGAAAATTTTTGGTTTCTTTGAGAAGGCCCACTGGTGAGCTAATGGATGTATCTCCCCAAAATTTGGAAGAGTGGGGCACTCTTTGGAGAGAAGTTAACCAAAGGTTTGAAGATGAATTGACTGATGAGTGGGCTGATTTAGGAGGGCACAAGTTTTTGGTATGGGATGGTAATCATAGGTTGAAGACATGGATGAAGAGGATAAAGGAAGGTAACTATAAATTGTCTTGCTTTCTCTTGTTTATTGTGATGATACTTCCTTCTTTGACTAATTATTTATTTTATTATTTGATGTATGTAGTTTATAATGAAGATATTTCGCGACATGTTAGAGTTCTATGTCAATTCATTCAAGTGGAAAAGAAGAAAGAAGGAGAACTATTGTTAGCATTGGATACATCAAATGCGTAAGTATACTTATCACTATTAACTTTTTCAAATGGGTTAGTAGATCATCAATTGTGTGTGAATATTGCCAATAGTTTTTATTTATGTGTGAATCTCAAAATATTAAGATAATTTATGTGTGAATGTCAAGATATTTTATTTATACCAATAGGTTTCATTTTCGTGTGAATGCCAATAGGTTTCATTTATTAGTTATGTGAATGTGAATAGGTTTTATTTATGTGCGAATCTTAAAATTTAAAGACAATTTTCAATGTTGTAGTGTAATAAGAGCACATGTCAAACCCAACCTAGGCTATGAAATTTTCATGTTCCAAAAGTTTGGCATCGCTGATAAACAAAGCATTTTGGAAAGGATGAGCCCTTTTCAAAGATGGTGGGCTGAAATAGAGTATGAAATTGAGGGAAAAAGTAACCATGGCAATGATCCATGGTACAAGAACCCATGTTTGCTAATATCGCTTTTGGTGTGGAAGGTAAAAAGTTTGGTATAGTATTTTAGTTTTCAGCATAACAAATTGTGGTATCCTTAATTTAACCATAACTAAGAATAGTGTATTGGTTTTTCTATTTAGGATGACTATAACTCTGCCATACTCAAAGAGGAGGCCTGCCTCAAGGAGCTTGCATTGCCAGAGGCAAATTATGAGGCAAAAAGAAAACAATTCATAAACAAAGAGCAAGATAACATGAGGGACAAAGGATACAAGTACCTTGGAATAGCTAATTCTGCGCATGGAGAGGATTTCTTTTCTATTTTGTTTGCATTGAATTGGGATGAAAAGAACATGATGGCTATTACCAAGGACAAATTGTATGCCATTTTTAGTGCTAATATTGTTGCGGAGAGGTATGTTTTCCTCATGGACTAATGTTCTCTTATTTTTTGGAATTGAACATAATTTGGTTCAACAATATTGAAGTTATGTTTTGTTCAATAACCAATATATTAGAAAAAGGGAGATTTTACTTCTCATGATTGTCACAAAGGCAAAGGACTCCACTATGTCACACTTTGCGGATGTAAGGAGATTTTGTAGCTACATGAAGCAAGAAGTGTATTGGTTTCATATGATTGGAGAATGCTCCTTATTGATCAGGAGCTTACAAGTTGATAGCACTGAGATTCCAGGAGGCTTTGATGTTTTTTTAAAAGGCCAAAGATGTTTACATATTTTAAAGGCATTTGCAAATATTTTTGGTGAAATGAAGAATGTTGGAGACTCTGAGAAGGTTCCAGAGCTCACACAATCAAGCAAGAGGGTGGTATACAGGTGTATTCTTATTTAAGAATGCTTTTGTTGTTTGTTCTTATGTTTTTGGAAAAGATGGTTGCATAGTCTACAGGAAAGTGGAGTGCTAGAAAGCCTCCCTCCTCTAGTGGAGGAGTGGATGGACTTGGGATGTGAAAATTGTATGTTCTCAAAAGCACTGCTTGAGAGGGGTCTGTCGGAATGGGAAATGCGTATTTGTCCATGGTGGATAGACTATCCATTGGATGACATTCCATGGCAAGAGATTGAATTAAGAGAGAGTAAGTACTTTGAGACCCAAACATAGTAAATATGTGGTAACTCTTGCTCTTAGATATTTGTTTTAGTAATACTTGCCTTATATGCAGGATTTCTGGAACAAAATAGAGTAATTTCTATGCACAAAGAAGAGGATGAAGGAAATGGTACTTTCTAAAAATGTATTTGTTTAACATGAAACTTATCATAACTTTTTAGACTTTTGTGTTTTCTTAACTTTGTTGTTTTTGCAAATTAGAAATGTCCAATACAATAGACATGGTCCCTCATGTTGTGGGGATAAAGGCGACTTGTGGTGGTAGCATGGCAAAGGGTATATTGGATGGAATGCAAATTTTTAGTTTGATCCAAGTAGCCTTGTTTCTAATTTGCATGAATATGATATTATATTGTGTTGACTTCACACTAGTTAGGTGCCATTAGTGATGCAACTGTTGATACTACAATGAAGAAAAAGTCCATGGGAAAACGAAAGAATATCCCCATGATAGATGATGCATTGAAGCATAGCAAGGGTAAGCCAATTGTAATGAACGGGGATCATGGGAATATGGCATGGGAACATACCAGTCACACTGATGGTATATAAGGTGTAAGAGGGTATTTTGAGGCATCACAGAAATTATCAAGAAACTCTCTTTTCACCTTCTCAAGCTCCCATGGCTTCCTCTTCTTCTTCCTCTTTCCCTCTTTCTCTCTCTTCTTCTTTCCTTTCTCTCTCCTCTCCCTCTTCTTCTGCAGTCATTCTCTCTCTCTTTCCCCTTAGTTAGGATAGCTAGGTCTCCTTCATTACAAGTGGTATCAGAGCTTTGTCCTTGATCCTTCTCTTTCCCCATAGATTTAGGGTTCTCACAGTTTCCCACAGTTTGAAAGTTCCAGTTACATCTCTTTCACAGGTACACAGGAGTACTCAGGCAGGCTGTCAGCCCTCTTGAAGACTGTGGCAGCCTTTCTTGGAGGTTTCCCAAGAACCATGGACAAATCTGGAGGCGGACCAGACAAATTTGACAGGTCGTCACTAATTTTCATGCAAGTTTTTAGGGTTTTGGGCAAAAAGGAGGGCAGCACAGTTAGAGAAGGCCAAAACTTAGTTACTTTTCAAGAAGACCTTCTCTCTCCTCTTTTCCCAAGCTGCCATGGAAGCTCCAGCTCAAGAATCTCAGAAATTCTGCTCCCCCTCCTCTTCCTCAGCAAGATTGGCTAGTCCTAAGGTGTTCCCCTCAGTGGGAGGAGCACAGTGAGCAGCAGCACCCCCTGGTTCAACCCTGCCTGTGGCCCCCAGGAGCAGCCCGAAATTTGCGGCACAAAAAACGGGCTGCTTCCTGGCCTGCAGGGCAGCCCCCCCAGCCCTCCCCTCCTTCCTGGCTTCAGTCTTGGTCCTTGGCAACCTTCTTGGGCAGCATCAGTGACATTTTCCCTTAGCCCTTGGACTCCCCTTTGGCACTCAAGAGACCCTGGTCTGGTGCAGTCCATGGCAGCCATGGAACCTTGGCATCAAGCTCAGACATCCTGAAGACTTTGGTCTCTCCTTGGTCCCCGGGAGTCCCTCTTCAACATTGCTCAAGATTTCAGCCATCAAGAAGAATGGGAAGAAGATTACAAGCAAGATTTGAAGGCATGCACTTGTGGGCAGCCATAACTATGGAGTAGGACCTCAATTTCAGCAAGAAATCTCATGGGGAGGTCTTGAACCATCCTGCCCCAAGTTTGATTTCACCCTTTCTTGAGGAAGCTTACCCATTTTGGAGCCATGGAGCATTCGGGATCAAATGGAGCTCTCATGGAGGACTGAGGTGGCATCAGTGGTGGCTGCCTTCTTCTCCAAAAGACTCAAAGTAACTGATTCTTGGCTCTCATTCTCTCCGTTTAAGCCTCTTGTTGAATCCCATCCATTTGTTTGAGAGAATGTATGAGTCCAAGTAGATAATAGGAGACCCAAACCTTGAATGCATGCTGATTAATTGTCCTAGTCATTTCTCTTTGATCTTATAGTGTTGAAATGGATTTTACTCATGCTGAAGCTTCATTGTGATTATATTTTGCTTACCCATAACCCATTTGGCTTCTTGTGAATTGGCTGAGCCAAGAAGTGATAAAAAAAATCCATTGTATAAGGGTGAGTAGACAGTGAGTCACTGCCGGTAAGCTCCCTATCCCTATTCCCCATTGCAATTCCATGCACTTCATGAAAAGCCCAAAATTTTGATTTCAGAAATGCATCTCATGCTAGTTGTTTAATTAATAAATGTCTGCCATGTATATTCCGGGTGAGGAAAATCCTGATGCCAGGCGAGGTGGCAAGACAAAGAGGGGTGACCCCCCCTTGCCATCAAAGACCCTGAAGGGGTGCATAACTCGGCCCGGGGGGAACTTTGCCCACCTCCCGATGATCCGGAGCCCAAAGAATTATTTCAGGTGCAGGTACATTTGATGAAATAGCCCGAACCCTGATCACTTGAGCCTACAAACCCCTACATGCATTGGTAATGTCGTAAACCGCTTGGTAATGTATGGTGGATGCAATGCAAGAAGAGCAGGGAATGCAGTGTAGAATTGGTCTCCGCAATAAGCTATGGATGCAAAGAATGTATGGCTTTATGGGGCATTGAGAGCCACCATTGAGGCCTTGGATGCCTGGGATAAGATCCTCACTATTGGGATAAAGAATGCTTCTTGAGGGAGCCTTGGCAGGATATTGCAGACAACCGGTCCTACACAGTCAGCCCACAAGAATTGATTACAGAAAAGCTTCTTTGTGTGATTGAGCACAAGATCTATAGCTTGACTCGAAGAGAGCATTTTCCCCTTCAATCTGAGCTAAAAACCTCCCCATTCCGCCCTACGGTTTGGGAGATACACTCAGTTTTGTGCCCAGAGGTACTGTGGGATAGGCAGCAGTCCTACACAGTCAGCCCGCAAGAACTGATTATAGCAAAGCCTTCTCGTGTGATTGAGCATGAGCTCTATAGCTTGATTTGAAGAGGGAATTTTCCCCTTCGATCTGAGCTAAAAACCTCCCCATTCCACCCTACGGTTTGGGAGTTACACTCAGTTTTGTGCCCAGAGGTACTGTGGGACAGGCAGCAGTCCTACACAGTCAGCCCACAAAAAGTGATTACAGCAAAGCCCCGATCATTTACTATCGGAGATATTTTTACATAGCCTCGTAGAGGGGATCGAGAGCTTTCATTTGAATCAGAAATTTTGGCAATCGGAGTTCCCTAGCTCAAGTTATCATCATTTTTGTAACAGGGGATCTGGTAGACTGCACTTGGGATGGCAGGCCACAAGGGTAAAGCAAAGGCCCAGGAGGAATTTCAGCGTGAAATAAGGGACTCCCATGCCTCAATGAATGATCCTAGTTCAGCCCAGGAGGATTGTGAAGACTTGTTTGAAGAAGGTGCCCTCGAGATAGATCGTTTGTCTCTGCTCAACCAAATCCTATGCCAACATGAGACCCGTCATGCTGATCGACATCGAGAGATGGAGCAACGCCACAGGGAGATGGAAACCTGCCAAGATCAGCGTCATTCCGAGATGATGGCTAAGATGGAATTACTCATAGAGCGCATGGGCTCCCTCATTCCCGCCATTGCCCCCTCCTCGGATCGACCCAAGGAGTATGTCCCTCCCCGTGAGGCTAACCACCCTCCCCCCTTGGAGACCGAGCACAGCCCACAAGGTCTTGGTGGTACCCATGGCATCCCCCATAGCACTTATGAGATGGGTGAGCCCTCCACTCGGCATGATGAGCCCCTCCTTCCCTCCCCCATTCCGAATCCTTCCAGCCCGTCATTGGCACCCCAACTCCCCCGTAACGGAAGCTACTTGCACACTCAAGGGAATGGCCCCAATGCAAACCTTGGCCAGCATGGATTGCACGGAGTGCATGGGCAACATGCATGTGGCAATGGGCAGCATGCATATGGCAATGGGCAGCATGCATATGGAAATGGGCAGCATGTATATGGTAATGGGCAGCATGGACATTTTGGACAGCAAGGTCCTAATGGGCAATTTGGTCCTCATGTAATGTATGGGCAGCATGGCCCCCATGGGAATTTTGGACAGCAAGGCATGTATGGGCAGCATGTAGCACATGGCATTCATGGGAAACCAGGCCCAAATGAGTTGCATGACAAGATTGTGTTTACAAAATTCAATGGGCAATCCTCATCCCCAGCTGAACTAGAGGAATGGACCTCTAAATTGGAAGCCTATTTTCTCATCTACCCCCGTACCGATGAAGCAAAGATCATTTTTGCCTCCCTTCACTTAGAAGGCTTTGCCCACACATGGTGGAGATTTGTTCAGCGAGAAAACCAGCAGTTTCGTGATTGGGAAGAGTTCAAAATGCATATGATCCAAGTTTTTGTCTCCCCGGTGGAAAAAGAACGCTTGGCTAGGCAATGGTATCAGTTTGATCAGCGAAATCTCACCGTGAGGGAGTACACCAACCAGTTTATGAACTTATCCATGTATGTTGAGGCAGTAGTGATGAGGCTAAATTGCATAAATACACTTATGGGCTGGATGCGCATCTCTCAGTTGATGTAATGGCTCAAAAGCTAGCCACCCTGTTTGCAGCCATAGAATTGGCCGAACGCTATGGTCGAAAATACCGCTGCAATGAGAGCACGTAGCCCATTGCCGGACAGCAAAGATACCCCAGTAGGCAACCCCCATATGCTACTAATTATCGCAGCAACAATGCAGGGAATGGCAGCTCCAAAATTCCTACTTACCCCACTTTTAATGCTGAAAGGAAATATGGCAGTTTTGGGATAGCACCACCCTTCAAAAGTGACCCAAAGTATGCTGAAAATAAGGCCAGGAATGGCTTCGGTCCCAACGGTAAAAAATTCATTCCTCCTGAAGTTGTTAAGGATAGAAAAGCCAAAGGCTTGTGTTTCAAATGCGGGGATAAGTACACGACTGATCATGCATCCGCCACTGTCAAGTTTAATAGCATGTATGTACTGGAAGATAGTGACAAGCTGGAAGAGGACATGCATGGCAGCTCTCAAATAATGACACTTGCTGAAAATGTTGAATATGAGGAGGATATTGATCCCGATCAGTTTTATGACTCACCGGATGGGTTCACTTTTGACCCCGGTGGGTGGCTGCCTCGATGATGACATGCTTGGGAATGACCCTTGGCACCCCTCATTCACTGCCATATCAGCCTCCTCAATCTCCATGGATGCATGGACCGGCTCTAGGAGTCCGAACACCTTACGGGTGCATGGTAACATTAATGGCAAGAGTGTATACATCCTCATAGATAGTGGCAGCACACATAGCTTTGTAAATAAATCAACTCTTAGCCATTTGACATGTGTTCCCACTGAATTACAGCAACCCCTTCGAGTTCAAGTGGCCAATGGAAATGAGGAAGTGAGCTCCCATGTATGCACATGTGTCTCTCATGTTGGCTGAAAATTACACAGCAAAGGTGGACTTGATTACCCTTGATATGGGCCCCGTGGATGTTGTATTGGGATGTGATTGGCTTCAACAGTTGGGAAAAATCTCAATGGACTTCTCTCAGCTATACATGGAGTTTGTAATGCATGGGCAGCTTATACACTTGGAGGGAATCAAAGAAAATGCAGATTTTCAGCTTATAACAGCTACTTCACTAAGATTGATTTGCGATCGGGTTACCACCAAATCAGAATGCGGGCGGGTGGTGAAGTCAAAACGGCCTTTCGGACTGACTGTGGCTTGTATCATTTCCTTGTCATTCTATTTGGGCTCACAAATGCCCCCGCCACCTTTCAGAGCTTAATGAACAAGATATTGTAGCCATGGCTTTTCAAGTTTGTGTTTGTATTCTTTGATGATATACTCATTTACAACAAGTCAATGCATGAGCACTTGAAGCATGTTGGACAGATTTTTGATGTACTGAGAGAGCACCGTCTCTTTGCCAAAGAAAGCAAGTGTGTCTTTATGCAAACGGAGGTTGAGTACTTAGGACACATCGTTAGTGAAAAAGGCATCCAAGCAGATCCTAAAAAAGTGCAATGTGTCCGGGAGTGGCCCAGCCCCACTACCACTACCTCCTTGCGCGGTTTTCTTGGTCTTTCCTCCTTTTATAGCAGATTTATTTGCCATTATGCCACCATTGCAGCCCCATTAACAGACCAGCTGAAAAAAGAGGCTTTCCTATGGAATGAATTGGCTGCCCGCAGTTTTCAGCAGCTAAAAGACTTGCTCACTTCAGCCCCCATCCTCGTATGCCCCGATTTTTCAAAGGATTTTACCATCCAGTGCGATGCTAGTGGACGAGGTATTGGTGCACTTTTGCTGTAGGAACATGGGGTGATAGCATTTGAGAGCCGAAAATTGGATGATAAAGAGAGAGAGTTGCATGTCTATGATCAGGAGATGTTGGCAGTCATTCATGCTATCAAAAAGTGGCATCACTACTTGTATGGCAGCAGATTTAAGGTAAAAAGTGACCACTACAAAACTATGACTTTGAGATTACTCACACCCGTGGAAAGGACAATGTAGTGGCCGATGCACTCTCTCGCATGTGGGCATGCAAGGTCTCATCCATCACTGAACTCCACCATGATTGGATTGAAGAGCTCCAAGAGGCATACTTGCTTGATGTTGAATTCAGCCCTCTTATCCATAAATTACAGCAAGGTGTCTTGGATGAGAATTCCCAATATCAGCTCTATAATGGCCTCATTTGGATCCATGGCCGTATTGTGATTCCCCATGCCTCTCCCTTCACCCAAAGGATCCTTGAAGAGATGCATTCTTCCCCGATTGCTGGCCACTTAGGGGTCTTCAAAACATATGATCGAGTTTCAAAAAGCTTCCATTGGAAAGGCCTATGGCGGGATGTAAAAGACTTTGTGTCTAGATGTGTGCCTTGCTAACAAAATAAAGATAGCTCTCTTAAACCAGGTGGTTTGTTGCAGCCCTTACCGATTCCCGAAGGCAAATGGACCCACATTACCATGGATTTCATCACTGGTTTACCCACAACCAAGAAGGGTTGGGATAGCATTTACGTGGTAGTTGACCGACTCACTAAAGCAGCCCATTTCATCCCTACAAAATCCCAGTTTACAGCATCCCAAGTTGCCACTCAGTTTATGGAGCATGTTTTTAAGTTGCATGGCTTGCCCCAAGTCATAGTACATGACCGGGACACCAAATTTATGAGTCAGTTTTGGCAGACCATTTTCAGCTCCATGGGGACCAAATTGGCTCCATTTACAGCCTATTATTCCCAAACGGATGGGCAGACCGAAAGAGTCAATAAGTGGCTTGAAACTTATTTGCGACATTTTTGTCATGATGTGCAAAATTCTTGGGATGTATGGCTGCACTTGGCTGAATTTTCTTACAACAACTCCACTCATTCAAGCATTGGAGTCTCTCCCTTCGAAGCATTGTATGGTTATCGGGTGCCCCTTCCTACCGTGATCTTCAATGAAAAGCTCAACCCCTTGGGAAAAGAAGAGCTGGACCGCATGCAAGCTCTACTTCAACAATGCAAGGTAAACCACAAAAGGGCTCAAGAACACATGAAGCTCCATGCTGATGCAAAAAGAAGACCCCTTGACTTTCAAGAGGGTGAAATGGTACTCCTCAAGGTCCCCAAATCCCGTTATGCTACACTAAAGGACGGCTCTTACAACAAGTTGGCACACTGTTACTATGGGCCCTACAAGATTATTAAGAAGGTCGGGGACTTGGCTTACCACCTCTAACTCCCTTCCACCACTAAAATCCATGATGTCTTCCACGTGAGCCAATTGAAACCTTTCATTGGCACTCCCAAGGATCATGTAGAGGAGCTCCCACCCATAGATGAGGAGGGCCTTATTCAATATATTCTGGAAGTGGTCATTGGGCAACGTGAAAAGCAACTCCGCACCCGTTCCATACATAAATACTTGATCAAATGGCAAGGCTTACCAATAGAGGAAGTCTCTTGGCGTCCAACATCTATATTGGAAGAATTCCCACACCTCAAGGAGGCCGTGTTGGCTGGCACCTCACCATGACCCCTGTTTTGGGCTGCAGTTTGCATCTGGACAGCCACCTGTTTTGTACCAGATTTGGTCCTGGTCCACTCTCAACCCCATCCTCCATACATGGCCAGAAAGTATACCTCGAGGGCTCCGTTCCGACACCTTATTTGCCCCGATCGGAGTTCCCTAATGGAAGTTATGGCTGTTTTTCTCCAGCCATACCATCTGGGACTGCACACTAGAAATTCCTGGACAGCCCTTTATTTTATACCAGTTTTGGTCCTGACCTGATTGTAGCCCCGCCCCAACCACATGGGCTGAAAGTACATCTCATGGGCTCCGTAACGATACCTCAATTGTCCCATTCGGAGTTGCCCACACAAAGTTATGGCTGATTTCCTACAGCACACTCTTACAATCCATGACTACATCCCTTGTTTTTGAGGACAAAAACTTTATGAGACGGGATGGTTTGTAATGAACGGGGATCACGGGAATATGGAATGGGAACATACCAGTCACACTGACGGTATATAAGGTGTAAGAGGGTATTTTGAGGCATCACAGAAATTATCAAGAAACTCTCTTTTCACCTTCTCAAGCTCCCATGGCTTCCTCTTCTTCTTCCTCTTTCCCTCTTTCTCTCTCTTTTTCTTGCATTTCTCTCTCCTCTCCCTCTTCTTCTGTAGTCCTCTCTCTCTCTTTCCTCTTAGTTAGGATAGTTAGGTCTCCTTCATTACACCAATTTGCATGAATGATAGAGTTTAGGATTTTCATTTAACGAGTCAATTTATTAAAGTATTATTTTGTTGTCTTTATATTGCGTAGGTAATATAAGTGAATCAAATGAGGTTGGTACAACAAAGCGAAGGTCTAAACACAAAGAGAAAGTTGTTTCATTGGATGAAGAATTAGAAGGTGAATCAAGTATCATTTTTTGGATTATTGGAGTCATGTTAAAAGTACATTTTTATATTTTTTTGAAGATAATATAAAATCTAAACATTAAAAACTAAATAATTTGCTTTCCTTCCTATTTTTTTTACAACTTTAGGCAAAAAAGATGGTTTTGACATGCATAGCATTTGGAAAGAAAAGGAAAAAAGTAAGGGTCACTTTGAGGGATCTTTGCAACATACTACACCTTCTCGGGCTATGTCGTTCATGACTCAGTCATCAGAGCCTATACAAGAGTCTTGTAGACGTCCCGCTATACACAAGACAGGTATGTAGATTTCTAGCTTTACATTCTGAGTCTTAACATTTAGCCAACATCAACATTTGTAAGTAAACTTTATTTTGATGATAGGATTTCAATACCAAACTATCGTAGATGCTCTGTTGGTAGACGTGACATCAATCGACGATTTTGCATTGGATGGGTATATTTTATCACCATTCTCTATATACACATCTATTGTAATGGTTACTTATGCTTTGTTATTGTGTTTTCAATTTTAGCATTAAGCGCTTCATGGAGGGAAATACCATCAACTCTTACCAGTGTAATGGTGTCCCATCATATGAGGTTGCTAAGTTGTTGTTTGCAGATTTTCCTACATCTTTTGCTTGTTGTTGGCCTTGAGGCAGAAGGTATATGTGCTTGCATTAGTTTAGTTTATAAACTCATGTGATATTGCATGGTCTTATACATCTTTACATTTGAAAGGGATTCTCGAATGGAATACATTTTCTAGTGCACTTGTCAAAGGTGTCATGGACCTAGCCCATAGATTCTTGGCAGATGAGGGGTTCTTGGTGAATTTGGGACTTGCACAACACTTTGGAAAAGTGCTTAGAGGAGCTCATGCCATTGGATTGAAGCTCCATCACACATGGACTCTCGTGTGTGAGGGTGGATATAGACACCCTGATACTCGAGAGGAGGTAAGTGTGTTGCATACAAACTTGTAACTTTTTAAAATAAAAGTTTAAGTAGCTAAAAAGATGATTCTGCATTGCTAGGTCATGGACCTTACTATTGGCTTGTTTTATCGAGGGATGCATGTCCCTTCATATGATAGAGAGGCTGGCGAGAGGGTTAGCCCATACAGGTTTCCTGCCTCTTGTAGCTTCCTCTTCGAGACATACCTCCAGGGCACATCATTTGAGCACACTTATGTGGATGGTGTAGAGGTTCGAGGGGGTGCAGAAAGATCACTAGTTTTTTATAGGTGCGTTATACACTCTTAGACTGGTTTATACTTTGCATTGAGATATGTCATGCTTTTGTTATGGATGTTACTAAATGGTTTCTTTTGTAGGTGGCTCCTTGCTACATTCACAGAGGATCTCGACTATGTGCTGGATATTTTTTCAGGTTGTGGTGGCCTTGGTAGAGCATGCACAGAGATGCATCGTTTTTGCATGTGCCTTGAGGGTGATTTTAGCCTCTACAACCAGTGCTTGGTTGATGTGGCATGCGGACCACCATCTGTTCATCCTAGTGACGATGATGATTTCACATGATTTGTAGTTGCATTATTTTTAATATGATGCCTTGTATTGGTAGTGCATGCCATACGATTAGTACGTGAGAGCTCATGGCAACCCTATGGCACACATTAATTGTCCCTGCATGATTTTCAATCGTAAGAACCAATGTAACCTTGTAGATGCACAAACTTTTCCAAAAAAAAGCATCAAGATCTTGGGTCAGAGGAAGCAATGACAATAATGACATTGACGATTATTCAAGTAGGAGGAGTTGCTCTGAATCTCAATCTTCCATCTAGACTCAGAAAGCTAAAGACTACTCATCATTTTTTATTTCATGGCTACTCCCCTTAGTATATTTTGTAATAGACTTTTAGGTGTACTTTCTACCCACATTTTGACCATGCTACAGCAGCTACCTTCACCTTCTCTACATGAAGATATAAAAAATGATGATAGATTGCACCTATTGTTTCATGGATGATTGTCTCCTCATGTAAGCTTCACTATAGCTATATTCTACTTTTGATTTGTATGAGCTAACAAATAGCTAAGAAGTGTATTTTCTTGTATTCAAGAAAACTTGCAGTCTTTGATGGACCAAGTCTTATGTAAAGGCTGGTATGTGTGACAACTTAGCATGTAATGCACAGTCACTCAAAAGACTAAGGGGAAATATTATGTCACTGCATGAGCTTCCCTAGTGCATTTAAGAAAATAAGCAAGACCTGCCCTAATGCAAATTGTAGCCCCTGCTTTTTCCTATCACATTCATGCCCTACCCCCTTTTTCATGTGTACCCCATCACTCTTTGCAGGTGAATCACGATCTCTTGTAGAAGATAGAGTATGCCTTTTTATTGCAGTCCCAACCTCCTCAAAATAGGTTACACAACTAAACAACTAGATATATTTCAAAACACAATACCATCTTTCTTTGGTGATGAAGGGGATTCACAAACTGCCCCTGAAAGGTTTTTCCATAGTTGTGTTGCATCATACACACTGTCTCTTACTGGTTTCACCTGAGCAAGGAAATAATCTAAAATTATATATTGATAGATAAATCACGTCTTTCAAGAATGAGACAAAAAGCATAAAAAGAAATCATAGAATGGTAAAGCACAAACCTTGTCAAACCAACAAGATTAAAGGACACTCAAGGTGGTTGACTTGAAAGACACTAATACAGGACCAAGTTATATATAAGAGCAGTTGATCTTCTTGCAACACAATCATGCCTCTACGACATCAATAGCTGGCTTCCTCTTAAGACATTAGTCAATTGTGTTGAAGCTTCCGGCTTCATCACTTTCTCTATCTCAATATGCTCCTTTTGACTATTTTGTGGTGTTGGTGTGAATCCAACTAAATGCCTCAAGAATCTAAACAATACATGTACCCCTTTGAATCATGCACACATCCCCTTTAAAGAAGATGTAATGCCTACTTCAATACATATCTCTTCTTCATTGTATTCTCTGTTTTCAACTTTGATTCTCTCTCTATCATGCTTTTTCTACTTCACTCTGATAGTGGGAGGCCTCCTGGCCATGGCCTTCCACATGGTATTAGTTGCTTGGTAACGGCTTGGGGCATGATGCCCATCCAAAGAGAGGAGGGCTAACAACCTACTGCTGGTCATGGTGCACTTGATTTCGGAGATCACTGCTCTCAAATGCCCACCTTACCCTCAGTGGAAGCCAATCTAGTGCTGGTTGATGATGATAATGACATATCTGATACCACAAATGATCCAAAAGATATACCATTGTAGTCTTCCTTACTGCCTTGAAGGCTTACCTTTCTTGCAAAAGTCCTATCCCAAGAGAACCTTTGTCCCATGCCCACTATGGCTATGGTGGATGTTGACCCTACTCCAATGATCAAAGATCATGTTAACCACCTCTCTGTGCATGCCAATCTCTTTGCCCCATCAAAGGGAGCCAATGATGAAACAGATCTCTATATAGATGAAGATGCAACTGATACTACAGTCAACCTTGCTACCCCAATTCATGGCCACGGAGAAGAAGAAGATGCAGCACAACGGATATGTATGTATTCAAAACATCACTACCACAATACGGTCTGCATAAAATATTTAACAATGATACAACAAGAGTATTACAATGACATGAAGAACTACATATCCAAAATGAGAATAATCACTACTTATAACTACAGATTTAAAGATGAAATTTGTGAGACGTCTTGATGCAGGTAATGTTGGAGTAGGAACTTGCATCCTCCTCCATACCAGTAGCCTTACTTCTATATCAACTCGGATTGCATGCTTCAGAAAAGTAGCACGTCATCATAATCAGTTTAAACAGAGTTTGAAGCAGCAAGGCATCATAACCAGTAGCAACTTAAGCATATAGTCTGAGCTATCCATTCCAATGGGAGAAAAGTGTGACTTGAAAATGCACTATACCTTGATAAACTCAAAGATCCAGCTCTTTGGTAAAGCTTCCACAAAAATATGGTGCGAGGGTCATAACAGGAAAAAATCTACCTCTAGAAGGTCTTTTAGATGCAACCTACAACTTGGCCATTACTCTTTTGATCAACTGGCTATCAAACTATCAACTCCAACATCAACACAAAGATGAGCATAATGGAAGAGAAATTCTAGCCTACTTTGATGTAAAGTTTCATTGCATATGTTCATTTGTCAAGCATGACCAATGACAGCACTGGATATGCATGCATGATATTTCTAAATATATGCATCTTAACCAGTACTTACCTTGTATTGAAAGCCCAGCTAGAGAGTTTGATGGTGAGCCCTTAATAGTAGACTGTCTATTCTTCCATCCAAACCCACATGAAGCTCATGAGGCTCTTTATTGCTAAATCAACCTGTTACCAAAAAATAATTTGATTATTAGTACTAAAAAAGGAACCGATATCACCATCTAAAGCATGATATAACATACATAAGAGGATTCATCACTAGCAACATGAGACACCTACTTGTAGCCAAACTTTTAATATTGTAGATATCAATCAAGTACTAAATTATATATTTCTTCCAGTGAGATCATAGAAAGAGAATAACAATTTGATTATTATTACTGGACTGAGAGGACCAATATCACTATCTAAAGCATGATATACATAGCAATGATGGATAGAACTTGAGATAAACTAGACCTATTAGATAAACTACCAAGAACTATACTTATCCTCACAATTATAGATTGAGATGCTCATGCCTTGAGATGAATATGGAGGATCCCAATCATGATAAATAGGCAACCTTCAACTCTAATTTGTATTTATTGAAAGCTGGGACCAATTTAGAATTTAGTCACACTGATATGTATGGTACATCTTCTCCATGACATCATCAAATATTTAATTGTAACCTTCAACTCTTAAGTAACATAGGCCCCACAAGTCTATATACACTTTGTCTTGTATCTATTCTTATCTACTCATGTAGGAGAATCAGTGTTGATGAAGCACTAGAAGTCAAGTGTTGAATTGTTGATAGGTAATCCCACAACACCATCTGGATTCTCTTTCTCTTGGGTTTGATTTCTAAAGAAGCTCTTTGCAAATCTATAGCAGTAAGTTCTTCCACTACCTCACTAGTTATAGATCAACCTCTGACTAATGATGTATCCCAAAGAAGTATGTGACATCCCTCATTCTTTTGCATGACTTCAAACCAACTCCTGATCAGTGTGAGGTCTTCCCAAGCTATCCCTTTAGCCATGAGGATGCGGGACCACTATGCCCGAACAACACAAAGTATCTATCTCATCACTATAAATAGCAGCAAGCATGGACCATCTAATCTCTAGCTTTGGAACTAGTTGAAGAGATGTAAGCATTAACAATCACACAAATACAATGATGGCAATCTAGAAGCACTATATTCTACAAAAAGGCATTACTTGAACTGAAAGTTCAAGAATGGGACTTGCAATTCCATTGGCATATTGTGTTGTTGAAGAATATGTATTGGCATATTGAATGATTTTCCATAAGTTTGGGACACGTGGTCAAATCTTTGGATTTATAATAACTTGAACACTATAACTCCAAATTGAGCGCTCTATAGCTCAATAGATTCCATTTTTCAAGCACTTTCCAATGATAGGCCACATCATATGGTTTTGAGAAACTTATGGCCATGTTATCTGGGTACCACCTTTTTAGTATTCAAAAAATGGGAATTGGGAGATTCCCAAACTTCACTAATATTGTGTTACACTGTTTGTGGTTACTGAAAAAACATTGACTCAGGAGGGGCATCATTCAATACATGCCCAAGTTTTGGACCGATAAGCAGAATACAAACCAAGAGAGACCTTTTGAACTCTCTCCCACTTACAACCCCCCAGTATTTACAATGGTATCTAAAACAGTAAGAGAGTATAGGCACATCCTTTACTACTCCAACAGAGGCAACAGAAAGAATACATATCATATTTTTTGAAAATATCAAAGGTGGAACATCACTTGAATGCTCAAACGGCTTGCAATAATAAAATATGTACATACTAGTGAATGATCAGATGTCACTGTGCCAACTTTTGGATTGGGCATGAGACCGTGGGGGCTTAACAATCTTCCCAAGATTGCGACCTATAAAGTAACATAACAAAGTTAACAACCTAATACTAATTAAGAAAAATAGAATATAAGTACACATCGATGCCCTAAACTACATTTCTTTCCAGCTAGGGTATTTTCTCATTTCATAAACATCTAACTAATACTTCATGCCATAAACCAACACTGGTTTTTTTACTTCATGCAGATGGAGCACCACCTATGTTCATGGGCACACTAATGTAAATAAAGCTCAATCCAATCTCTATTTGTGTAGTCAAGATCACAAGTGTGTACTATTAGAGTTGAAAGACTTTGGATGCAATTGAAAAGTATTTATGTTTTCTACACATCATTCTATAGCATCACATAAACCATATTTAGAGGCTAGACATGGTATACCCTATTCAGAATTATCACAACCTAAAAAAAATCATGCTCAATGACATCAATCTCATCAAAAGCATCCCCTTTAATTAACATTAGAAAACACATGGTTCATATGAGTTCCATACAAGAGACCCAGTACAACACATGGCTTCACTATCATGGAAGAAATGACTTTTGTGAGGCTCCATTGCCTAACACAGATCTCTCTCAACTTGGATCTTATCAAAGCTACAATATCGTATACACAGTTTTCATAGACCTAACCACTATGCACGTTATTCTTCATGAAACAATTAACACTTCACTTTAGAAATTTGTACACATATAAATCAAATCCACAAAACTACCACATATGGTACCTAGTTGTCCTAGAATCAAACGTGTTGCAGCCATCATTTAATTATGATGACTTACTCATGCTCAGGGTGCATGGAGTGACATATTGTCTTCCAACCTTCAGCAACTTCCCATTTATGTGATGAGCAAGATTGTAGGTGTCCATTAACTGTGCTCCTCTTCTAAGAAATCACGACCCTCATAGCAATTCTTTGGAGGTTTCCAAGCAGCTCCATAAAAAACATAAAGTTATGTACATGTCAATAAAAAAATTCCTCTTGCATCGAATAACCTATTTACATACCATTAGAACTTGGATGAAAGAAACAAGCTACACCGATGAATGACATCAATCTAGGCATAAGCCACTAGGCATCATACATATTTTATCTAGAATACTCTAGTCAATTTGGATCTCTTCCACATATGCTTGACTTTTGATACTATTATGTGTTGCTAGTAGTAGAGCAACACAAGAATCTCTTTTCTACACTTGCTGTTACCACAAATTGTGTGAAATAAATTGACATTTCCTCTAATCCCTTCAATACCCACAATGCTTTGCAACTAGTGAATGTTATTGAAGTAACAGGCAAAAGCACAAATACCAAACATATCTGATTTCCTCTTCCATTTTGCAGCTCCATTGTCATGATCGCCATGGATTATCCTTGTATTCCTAATTAGATGCAACACAATTGTACCAAACTCATGTAATACACTGTCGTTTATTGCCATGCCAGAGATAATTCAGAAGTAGCTAGTTTCTGTAGTTCTAGTTTCAAATCCCTTTTGGTGACTAACCCATTGAAGTTAAACACAAAATAAACCAAAGAATATTGTTTTTAATAAGAAACCTCAACTAGGATGAGTTGTTATGCATACCGGTATGTCTAGATCTTCATGAAAGCTTTGTCTACCTAAGTAGGCCATTCATTACTTTTAGGTAAGTACCAATTTCCACACACAAACTAACAAGTCCCAACATATAAATCAAATTTCAATGTAGAATCTGATTCTCACAAAACACTTAATTTGGACAATAAGAATTAATGCAAGAAATAGAGACACCTTTAGGAAAGATCTGCAAGATCCAGAATAGAGAGAATGGAGTCGAATAGAGAAACAAGTTATTGGATTGTGATAGTGGAAGTTGCGATAGGGTTACATTCTATGATCCACATGAAAATTGCAGGTGGCGTATGATCCCTCCACCAATGACACCTTGCTTGATTATAAACAGTTGAGCAGAGCTCCGATACCAAAAAACACTTACACCAAATGAAAGATAGTAGATAGGCCTTTGCCTCCCTATCTTTGCTTCTGCTATGCCTTTACCTTCACCTTCTCCTCCCTATCTTGTGCCTTTGCCTTCGACTGCACTATCTCTCATGCCAAAATCGGACTAAAACTTTGTTAGCAAGTTGGGTGATGTTGGACTTGCAAAATGGATCCCAAATAACTTGCCTCACTATATTACTGTTGATAGAGATACATCACTAGCTAGTACCTTTGCATACATGGATCTAGAATACTTGCGCACAGGATTCATTGGGCCCTTCTATGATGTCTTTGCTTTAGGGATTATGATCCTCCAAATTCTCATAGGAAAGCAAGCTGTTGGTATGGTAGGCATGGTTGAAGCAGCAATCAATAAAAAAGGCTTTAAGAAATCCTTAACACATCTGCTAGAGACTAGCCACTCCTTGAAACTTTGGAATAAGCAAACTTGGTTGTGAAATGTGTAGAACCAAGATGGAGAGACCATGTCTTTTATTTGTGTCTCCACTCCACCTCCTCCTTCCCCTCCCTATCTCGCGTTGTCAAGTGTTTTTTTGAAAATTCAAAACCCCTAATCAAATTGTAGTTAGGTTTGATTTTTGCTAGCTTAGTTGTTTGCATGACTATTTGTTTTGTTATTTTGTAATTGGATTTCTTGTGTTTGTTTAGCTTAGGATTTGTTTCTATCATTTTGTTTGGTTTGTTGAGTGTGAAACTTGATAGCCTTGGTCAAGCTTGGTATTTTTTTTGGACAAGTTGAAGCTGGAGTTTGCTAGTAGCTGTCAAACATTGTGGAACAAGGTTTAATTTCTTGTTGAGATTCTTGCATTTCATGGGGATTATGGATTCATGAGAACTTCACATTGCACTTGTTAATGCACACTACACTCGGGGGTTGTCTCCTATTCTTATCAAATAATCCCATGCCATGGGTTGGAATGAAGCGCATTTCACACCATTGTCGAGCACTTGCACGACATGAGGCCTGCTGGTGCAGCTATATGCAGTAGATCCTAGTTGCATGCACACATGAGAGAGCAACTTCATTGAGCATGCACATTTCTTGCACGCACAATTGTTAACCCTCAAACGAACGAAGGTGGAAAATACAGAAAAGCTAAAGAAAAAGACAAAGGCCAAGGCAAAGTGAAATGGAAGACAAAGATGCACAAGGAGAAAAGTCCTAAATAAGGGAGAAAGGCGCACAAGAAAAAGCGCAAGTCAATCGCATGCGTTCATACAGGAGCCTATTATAGTGCTCGTCAAGATGTTCTTGCTCTTCCCAGGATAAGGGAAATGGCAAGTATTCTTCCAGCTGCTCTTTAGGGAATACGCCCATGTCTGCCAGGACATAGACACGTGCGAACACTTTGAGCTTAGCATCCAACTCAGTCAAGCATTCTTTGACACTTCTATGTTCAACGAGGACTTGCTTGGTTGCTATTTCATGCAAGGTTCTAGGAGTTTGCCTGGGCTTTAGCATAGCTAGGGGCTGAGGCCTAGACGAGCACGTTTGGCCAACGCTAGGATTTCTTATTCTCTCGGGGTTTCCATGCTTCTCCTGAGGCTTCATTATTGTGTCATGGTTCTCCTAGGATGTGACTGGTATAGATTTGTCACCCTGTTGTGACAACGTTGTATCCACTCTTGATTGGTCAATGCAAGCAACCGTTGATGGTAACGACTACTTTGATTTTTCAGAGCACACGGATGTGTCAGAGGTTTCACCGCTATTAGGAGAGGCATCAATTGGTTCAGTGGTGGATGGATTCGATGCTTTATTCCTCAGCTCTCCAGCGCTCTTCGTCTCAAGGTTCTTGGGGTCCACAACCCCCTGCAACTGCTATTGTTTTCGTTGTTTTCTCCTCTTTTTCTTGGTCAGTGAAGGTGTATCTCTCAATGACTCAGGACCCTGGACCAGGTCAATCGTTGATGTGCTTGGTTGGGCCTCACCATTCTCTTTCTCTAGTGTGTTCTTATGGGACTTTACCGTGGCCTGCTGAATAGCCTCGTCAAGTTGTGAGGGTACAACTGCCTCCCTTTTCGGAGAGTCTAGCTCTTCAGCCAATTCCCTTGTGTTTAACTTCTCCAGCCTAGGCTTTAGGCACTTTGGAAGTGCTGGATTTGTCAAGGAAGTTGGTTGCGACACCTCTTCCACAGGTAAACTACTAAGGACACGTTCCGCAAGGGGCATTGTCACGGCCAAGGGCTGTGACTGCTGTGATCCCTGATTGGATGTAGTAGCGGCTAGTCCAGTGGCCTGGCTACTCTTGGTGGATTGAGGTGTCAGGTCCCTAGGGCAATCAGAAGTGGTCATGTCTTTTGTTGCCCTTTGAGCCTTCATCTGTGTAGATTGAGCATGAGTTGATCTAGTCACATTAGGTTGCACAGGCATATCCTTGGGCCGAGAGCTACGGCTAGTGTCATGTCCCACCTCTTGGACATTTGGAAGCTTTGATGGAGATAGAGATTGGGAGTAAGCAGCCACCATTAACGACCATTGTTGTGCTTCCTGTGTCCGTTTGGAAAAAGAGGGTGTAGGAGATCTAGGACTCTTAGGTGGACTTGGCATTGGCTGAATGATTTGCTCGAGGCTATTAGACGATTGCGCCATTTGCTTTGTTGAGCAATCAGCCTTGTCATGAGCAATGTTGTGCCTATGATGCCTATTATCCTCAATGGCTACATATGACATCTGCTTATTAAGCATGCTAGGATGAGGCTCTTTCTTTCGAACATTCATGTCTGGTTTCTTGCCTCGAGACCTATAATTTCTCTTAGATTTCCTCATGTGCTTCGTTGCTTTTGATGCAACCTGGCCTTCAGCTGACAGAGGTGGTTTAGCAAGGGATTTCGGTACCCAAATCCATTGGTTACCTGCGTAATACCCTTGAGCACGTAGCAGCGCTTTGGATATCCATTGCGGCGTTGTGTTGACCCTCCATCGATGCTTGCATCTATAAGGCTTGGGCTTCTTTTGGGGTCTTCTATGATATTTGTAAGTCCAAAGCCTGTCCTTGGCCTTGTCTCTTGACCTTCTTGTTTCAGGCATGGTGTCACTCACTGGTTCTCGTTGTTCGACCTGTGCTTGTATCAACTCTTCCACCAAGTCCTTGCTCTCGTTAGCAGGCTTGACTGTTATGTCAGCACCCTCCTTGCCTTTCCCTTGAGGTTTGATGAGGTCACCCTCGCTAAAGGTTGTGACTATCCTCACACTCGGTAGTGTCAGGTGTATCCTCTGTGCTACATAGTCAGCCTCACACTTGGTCGCCCTTTTAAAGGGTCTTCCTAGGAGGGTTTCCTTCCCGTAATTAGCACTACTTGGAGGAACATAAAATAGGATAGGCAAGCTTTCAGTTTCAATTGTCACAAGGATTTTGCACTTCCCTATGAGTGCTTGTGGGTGTCCCCCGTAAGGGCTAAGAGTTGCATTAGTCAGTGTGAGCTTTGGTTGGCCTAGTAGGGTCCATGATTCATAGGTCAAGATATTAAAATTTGCTCCTTCATCAATCAGAACATCGATAGTATGCTCTTTTTTCGCTGTGAGTTTGAACCTAAGATAAGCAGGTGGTACTATGTCTTCATCTTCTGGGTCTTGGCTTGTAAATTTAAGCCTTCTGACAAATGCCATTGAGTCCCCAACTGCACGACTAGATGTAGATTCTCCACTGATGTCTTGGATCATCAGTGTAGTGCTATTCAAGGAGCATCTATCGTCAAGACTGTCACATCTAGTCATTCTTGCTGTTATAGCTTGATGTTGCATTTTGCTCTGACTAGACACGGTCTAAACAGAATGTCTTTGTGTTCTCGTGGTGTGGCCCTTTTGCCTTTGATGGCTAGATTGTCCTGTTGAGGTTCTAGGGTCTCTTTTTGTCTTTGTTTGGGTGTAGGCTTCTGTTTGCTGCTTTGTAAGTGAAGATCTATGCTTGTATAGAGCCATAACTACACCAGGGCCTAATTCGGAGGACTTGTCACGATGCACATTTTTCCTCCAACCTACTTGGGGGAGGGTGCGGAGGGGGCAGTGCCCCCAGTACAAGGGTTCGGGGGGGGGGAGTCCCCCCTGGCCCGCAGGGCCGTTACGATAAACACCATGTACAATTTGGAGGACCGTTTATAGCCAAATTTTAAACTACTTGCTCTAAGTTTCAGTCCAGTGATGGATTTGTGATATACCTTTAGCTCTACGTAGCCTTTGGGATCAATTTCAAGATTTAGATGAGTCAAAATTTATGTTCTAGATACCTATCTAATTTTGACAGTTTTCTGTCTGATTCTCAGATGTCCAATTTTCAGGAGACCGATTATCAGAATCGAACGTCCAATTTTGGGTTGGTCCGATTGGCCCAGTGTCCAATTTTGGTTACATCCAATTTCTAGAATCGGACGTCCGATTTTGACAGGTGTCTGATTCTGAGTGGTCTAATTCCTTATGTCCGATTTCCACGCTCCGAGTGTCCAATTTTCAAAATCGGACGGTCGAGTGTCCGATTAGACAAGCAAAGGTGGTTCGCTTTTGGGATTGGTCAGATTCTGGGACTGGTCCGATTGTGGGAATTGGATCGGAAAGGTGGTCCGATTTTTGGAGTCGGACGGTTTTCGGAGAGGTCCGATTTTTGGAGTCGGACGGTCCGACTCCAGAGGTAGGGCAATCCTATTCTGGGACTTGGATAAATTGGTCCGACTGCATGGCCGACGGCCCGCGAGTTACATGCGATGCCTCTAGGCCAACGTCTACTTCACCGAGTCGTGCCGTGCCATCTAACTAGATGCAAAGCAACAGAGGGAGACGCATGGCGTATCTGGAAATGGTGTGGTGCTCGAATCTATCAACACGTCAATGATCTCCCCGTAGCTCTCTCTCTCTCACTCTCTCGTTGGCTCTCAAGCTCACTCTCTTCTCAGAAGGCAGGGTATCAAATGTGGTATTTCCTGATTCTCTGGGCCTCTTATTGCCCCATCCCAGCCTGCTGTGACCTCAAAAGTTAGTCCCTCATACTCTTCCAGCCAGAAATCTGAATATGTGTCCCTATTCCCCTGTTTCAGCCTGTTATACAGCAACAGAGAACCCTACTGTTTGCTCCAATTTTTGCTCCTATCCTTCCTAAATGCAAGAAAAAATTATAAGAAAAATACCTACACTACTCCATCATGCTTTCCCTAGTCCAAAACAACAAAAACCTACTTGCTAAGGAGATTGAATACCTCTTCAAACTCTCTTGCTTCCTACCTATCTACCTCAAGCACCAGTTCAGAGAAAACCCTACTTCAATGCTCGATTCGAAGCGCACAAGTGCTCAAGGCTTGAATCCGTTGGTCCTGGGAACAGAACCAAAATGTGGGAGCTTTCGCTCAACTGCCAAGACTCACGGACTGCTTATTGTTTCAAGTGTTCCAAGCCGAGCACTAATGGCTACCTCTCACATAGCCGACGCGCCATCCATATCTACGGGTGTAGTGAGCTTACCTCCATGCTGATCGAGTTACCTCCTCTCTCGTGCACTCCGGTAGCTCCACGATCCAAGTGCAAGCTTCAAAACACAATATTAGTGAGTTTGGGAATCTCCCAATTCCCATTTTTTGAATACTAAAAAGGTGGCACTCGGATAACATGCCCATAAGTTTCTCAAAACCATATGATGTGACCTATCATTGAAAAGCACTTGAAAAATGGAATCTATTGAGCTATAGAGCACTTGATTTGGAGTTATGGTGTTCAAGTTATGAAGAATCCAAAGATTTGACCACATGTCCCAAACTTATGGGAAATTCCCATATTCCCCAATATGATGTTTCAAGCGAGCTCCATCCTCAAGCTCCATGCTCCAAGCTCCATTTCCGCGAGCAAGACAAGAGAAGAGAAGAGAAGAGAAGAAGATATGAGAAGATGGAGAGCTTCTCCTCCCCGGTCCCTCACCCTCACACACTCACTCCCTCACACTCTCACACTCCCTCTCTCAAGCACAAGCTCAAGCAAGCAAGAAGAAGAAGAAGAAGAGGAGAGCCACTTTTGGCCACACACAAGAATGAGCTTCTCATTCACTTTTCAACTTTATATACAAAACCCTAAATCCATTAGGGCCAAAAATGCTTCAAAAATGGCACTTGTAAGAAAGTGATTAAGTCGCTAATTAGTTGAGGTTTAGGAAGAATAAAACCTCTAAATTTGGTTGTCCAGATGTGATTAATGAGAGAATATTTGGTTCATTGAAGAGGTCGGCCGTTAATTGCCCTCATCTTTTAATCCAAGTCAGGGGGGTCACCTTTTCGACCGTTTTTGTCTTGAAACTCGAGAGATTTTGTATTTTCGAGACTTTTACACGAAAATCGCATTTGTTTGCGCCCGCATTTTCTTTTTACACACTATTCTCTTTTGCCATTCTTTTTGTTGCACTTGCTTCCTATCACTGTGAGATTCTTGCTCGGTTCATTTGCTAAAATGTCTAGCAATACCTCTTCAAATAACACAAGCGCAAGCACATGTAAATACAAGCTAACTATTCAACTAGATCTGATTTACTTATCTTGGAGAAGTATACATCATCGAGTATTGATAGATGAGATCGAAGCCAACAGGTTGCGAACACAAGGAATGAAGCATATAGATTTGTGGGTGGACGAAAATATTTATCCTAGGGATCCTTCTACAGGTACCACCTCCTTTTTTCAATGTCCATGACTATATAAGATATGTTGGAGAAGGTTACAATGGGATGCTTGGCTACTGTATGAGGTTATACTCTGCATCTTACACATATATAGCTCAAATGCACGAAATGAAAAAAGTACTAGAAACTACACAAACAAATATTTTAGAGTTGAGAAGTTAGATTGATGTTTTGAAAAATGTTAACAAGTCATTGCAGGATAAGCTAACACGCTTGAGAGAAACTCCAGTAGGATTTAGAGAGAGGAAGAGACCATTAAAAAATATAACCAACTTATGTGAGAGAGAAAAGAAAAGGAGACTAAATCTTACAAAGAAATATGTCTCTAACATATTAGGCATCAATATCTGAGAGAATGAGGAAAGAATTGAACTTTTGAAGGAAACCATGAATAAGAAAGATATTTTGAGGATTCTTAAGTCACCCGAAAATGCGGATTTGAGAGTTCCAACTCTCAAAGAGTTAGTGAAGGACTTAAAAGGCACGGTGAAAGCAAATGAGATTGTAGAGACGTGTGATACTATGGGTATAAGTCGGAAAGGTTATCGTGCTATCTCTGGATTATGGTTTAAAAATCTTAGATGCAATAGGGTAACTATATTTGGATTGCCCCCAATCTTAGACGCAATAGGGTAACTATATTTGGATTGCCCCGAGCCCTTGTTGTTTCGACTGCAAGAATTACCATGAATCGCAAGATTCCACATGTTTTTGGAGATTACATTCACATCGAAAGGTCTATGTCCTATGAAAAACAAAAAAAGGTAATTTTTTATTACAATGCATTTAACAATATATGGGTTGATCTAAAAAAGGTGCAAATTGCAATGGTTCACATGTATAAAATCACAGTAGAAGAAAGTTATGGTGTTCTAAAGTTTGCCTTGAAGTTGGATAAAGCTCAGATTCAAAAGGGACAGAAGATGGAAAGAATTAGCATTTGCCTCATGAACATGGCATTGGACCATAGACATAGTGAGGGCCAAGCTCCATTCCATAAGATCCAATCCGAGATGGAGATTTGGTGGATTGGTACAACCCAGGTATTAATTGAAAATCATCAAACGTTGAAATGGTTGTTCAACCATACATGTATTCCAAATATCATTAATTCTCAAAGTGAAGGCGAAATGTTGGTAGTTGATGGGCTTGGTAATTTTAATGTGGAATGGCATATGAGTGCTGATTTAAAAACTATCAAATGTATGCTTGGAATATGTAATGGTGCAAATGTAAAATATCCTTGCATTTATTGCATGGAAAGTATTGGATCCAAAGATTGTTGAGATATCGAGCTCCACTCATGATATGCCAGGGTGACCGTTGTGCATTTATGTCACCGACGTGTCAGTTGACGATGCGGTTGGTACACCGCCCATGAATAATAGCTAGATAACAGCTATCCTTATCTACTCTAGTTCGTGGCTCAGTTAGTATGCCACCTTAGTTATTTGAGTTTGGTTTTGAGACCCATATATAGGATTCTTCTATTTCTTTGTATGAGAGTTCTTTTTGGCTTACACAACTAAGAAGAGGAAAACTGTTTTCAGCTTCCACCTCTGTCTGTATTTCCCCATTGTGTAAGCAAGAAAGCTACAAGTGAGGCTCCTTCCTTCTCTCCCACAATCTTGACATGGTATCAGAGCCTTGTTCGTGGTAAGGAGCTCAAGAAAGCAAACCAAGCTCGCGGTGTTCTGGTAAGAGGAGCAGTGTTGCTTTCATTTTCTGTTTTGGGAGCAGATCTCTGCAGGTAGCACAGTCGGAAATTGCAAGAGTGCATTGTCTCAGGTTGAGACGTCCTTCGCGGTGAAGCAAGAGGGCAACCCTGTTTTTTGATTTGAGGCCATTTCGGGGCCTGTTTTGGAGGCGGAAGTTTTCTGCATGCACTCAAGAAAAGGCCCAGTTTTATGTTGTGCGACCACTGTTCTATAGGTCGGTGAAAAGTTACTGTAGAAATTGCATCGTATGCTTGTGTGCAGAGACATTGGGAGTTACAGAATCATCCTTGTTGCCTGTTGATGCAAAATCGTCACTAGGAAGTGACTGTGTGGTCAAATACCACTTTCGTCAGTTTTGCAGATTAGCCCTTGTGAGGCTGAAGCTGTGTTCTTTGTAGTGACAGAACTTTTTGCAGTGTTCTGTAATGGTGTCTGATTCTCTCTCACAGATTGTCACTGAAAAGCTTGACAAGAACAACTTCCAAGCATGGAAGTTTAGAATGACGAATTTCCTTATGGGAAAAGGATATTGGGAATTTGTTGCAGGAAATGAAGAAGAACCAGTTCTTCCTGATGTTCCCAATCAATAGAAAATGCAGGCATTTAAAGCATGGCATGAGAGAGCCAGGAAAGTTATGTACTGGCTGTCTATCAGTATTTCAGACTCTATGATTGTGCATATTCAGGATGCAAGTATGCCAAAGGAAGCATGGGATACTTTGTCAAAAATGTATAGCACAAATACTCAAGCCAGGAAAATGCAGCTTAAGCAAGAGTTGCATAATGTGCAAAGAGAAAATATGAGCATCAATGACTACCACATGAAGGTGAAGAAGATTGCAGATGCACTTGCTTCCATTGGGTCGCCAGTGGAAGATGATGATTTAGTTTCTGTGATCTTGAATGGTCTAGGAAAGGATTATGCACAGTTTCGAACATCCATTTTCATCCGTGAAAGATTTCCTGATTTTGAGGAGTTGATTGCTCTTCTAATTTCTGGGGAGCAGAGAAATGGTGGTGCATCTTCTTCAGGAGGAACTTCAAAAGAAGCTGTCTTCTACTCAAATGCTGGAAGAGGTAGAGGCAGAGGTAGAGGAGGCCGATCTGGAGGCCGTGGTAGAAATCAGAATATGCAGTAAACTCAAGAAAACCAGTCCTATGGAGGAGGATGTGGTAACTCTAGAGGCAGGGGGAGCCAAAGAGGTCGTGGTGGATGGCAAAGAGGCCAAAATGCAAACAGTAATGTTGAATGCTACTACTGTGGTAAAATGGGTCATATGGCTAAGGACTGCTATAAAAAGCAGAATGACATCATGAATGGTAAATTGCAACAAGGGAATTATGCATCTTCTAGTAGGCAAGGTGATGACAAAAATGAGCATTTGTTTATGGTGCAGCACATGAACAATTCTGTGACAAGTGCAAAAGAAAGCAACGATGTATGGTATGTTGACTCAGGTGCATCAAACCACATGACAGGTCATGCAGAATGGATGGAGGATGCAAGGGAAATGGAAAAACCAGGATTTGGGGAGACTGGTGATGATACTGCACATCCTATTGTGCAGATTGGAAAAATTCATTTGTCTATGCAGGATGGGAAAAAGAAATACCTGTCTGATGTATTTCATGTCCCAAATATCACCAAGAATCTAGTTTCTGTTGGTCAAATAGTTGAGCAGGGCTTGCAGGTCAGATTTAATCCTCATGGATGCTTTGTTGAGGATATGAAAAATAAAGGTCGCTTGATAGCAAAAGGAAAGAAGAAGGGCAGAATGTTTACGTTGGATGTAGACATGTCTAAATTGAGTGCAACAATGTTTGCACATGGGACCGGTGTAGTTGCAGATATTGATATCTGGCATAAACGCATTGGTCATGTTAATGTACAACGACTTAAATCAATGCAGGCCCAAAATATTGTTGCAGGATTGCCTAAATTCAAGGTTGCAGAAATGCATAAGGTATGTGAAGCCTATCAATTTGGAAAACAGGCAAGGAAACCATTTCCTAGACATGTTCAAGAGAGTAAGAAGCCATTGGAATTAATCCACTCTGATGTGTGGACTACTAAAGCTGCATCTCTTGGAGGCTGTCATTATTTTGTCACTTTTATTGATGACTATAGCAGAAAAGTTTGGGTGTATTTTATGAAAAAGAAAAGTGAAGTTTTTGGGCATTTCAAAACTCTTAAAGCTATGGTTGAAAAAGAAACAGGCCTGCAAATAAAATGCCTAAGGTCAGAAGGAGGGGGAGAGTACCTCTCAAATGAGTTTGTAAGGTTCTTGCAGGAGCATGGCATAAAGCAACAATATTCATGCAGTCATACCCCACAACAAAATGGAATTGCAGAAAGGAAAAACATGCATATTGGAGAGGTGTCTCGTGCCATGCTCAATGAAAAAGACCTGCCAGATTTTTATTGGGCTGAGGCAGTTGCTACAGCAGTCTACATAATGAACAGGACTCCCACTGCAGCAATACATGGGATGACTCCAGAGGAGAGGTATACTGGTAGGAAACTAGATATTTCTCATTTGAAGATTTTTGACTGCATTGCCTATGTTCATGTGCCAGATGAGTTGAAATCCAAGTTGGATCCAAAAGCTGAGAAGTGCATCTTTATTGGTTACTCTTTGCAGCAGAAAGGGTATAGATGCTATAACCCTTCTACTCGTAAGTTTACAGTGAGCAGAGATGTTGTTTTTGATGAGATGAGTAGCTGGTATAAACCAATAAATGTGATTGATGATGTAGATGCACAAAATGGTAATGCTGCACAGAATTCACAGCAGCAGTCACAAAATATTAGTGGACCTGGAGCGTCCTCTAGCAGTGGTTCACATTCTTCGCCATGGACAAGCAGATTGAGATCAGGAGAATCTTCTCAAAGCAATGCAGATAGTGGTATGCAGGTATCACGAAAAGGAAAAGAGAAGGTTGATCAGCCCATGTTTGATGTGAATGCAGGTCACTCTTATGTGGATGGTGAATCCAGTGGCTCAGAACAGAGCATTGATGATGAGTTGGGTATTCCTTCTATTGTTACACCTGGAGTAAGGAAGACCAGGGATGTTTTGAGAGCACTTGGGAGTGAACCTACTTTGCACAGGTCTACGAGAGCTAGGTATCCTGTGGATAGGCTGAAATATGATGAATTTACACCCATTCACTATGCATATATGGTCAAAGTGATATAGGAACCAGAACCCACTTCTTTTGAGCAAGCCATGGGAAAAGAAAAATGGGAGAAAGCCATGGATGAAGAAATGGATGCCTTGGAAGCAAATGCTACATGGGAATTGGTACCTTTGCCTAAAGGTAAGAATGCAATTGGCTGTAAGTGGATTTATAAGGTGAAGCACAATGCAGATGGTTCTGTGAATAGATACAAGGCAGGATTAGTAGTCAAGGGGTATGCACAAACATATGGCATTGATTATGAAGAAACATTCAGTCCGGTTGCAAGGATGGCAACCGTAAGAGCAGTCATTGCTATGGCTGCATCAAAGGGATGGTCTTTACATCAGATGGATGTAAAGAATGCCTTCTTGCATGGTGATTTGCAAGAAGAGGTCTATATGGAGCAGCCACCAGGTTATGTGCATGCTGTTCATCCTGAGTTTGTTTGCAGGTTGAAGAAAGCCTTGTATGGCTTGAAGCAAGCACCTAGAGCATGGTCTGACAAGATAGGACGGTATCTTGTCACTGTTGGCTTTCAGATTTCCAAGGCAGATTTCTCACTTTATGTGAGAAAAACAGAGAAAGGTATTATGTTACTTGTCATTTATGTTGATGATTTGATTATGACAGGTGACAGTGATGAAGATATCCTTCATGTGAAAATGCTATTGAAGTAGAAGTTTGAGATGAAGGATTTGGGAGAGCTGTGTTATTTCTTGGGCATTGAGGTGATTAGATCACCAAGTGGGATACAGCTCTTGCAGAGGCAGTATGGATTGCACATGCTGTCCAAATATGGGATGACAGGCTGTGAGCCTATTTCAGTTTCTTTGGAGCAGAATGTGAAGCTGAGCGTAGATGCAGGTGAGCTTCTGGAAGACCCTACTATGTACAGACGCATAGTAGGAAGTTTGATTTATATGACTATTACCAAGCCAGATTTGAGCTATGCTGTTGGATTGGTAAGTCAGTTTATGCAGGCTCCAAGGAAACTGCATTTGGATGCGGCCAGATGCATACTCAGGTATGTGAAGTCCACATTGCAGTATGGACTATTTTATGAGATTGGGGTTTAGATACAGCTGCATGGATACACTGATGCTGATTGGGCTGGTAGTATTTCTGATAGACGATCTACCAGTGGATATGTGTTCTCTTTTGGGAGTGCTACAGTCACTTGGAGCAGCAAGAAATAGCCTACAGTTTCCTTGTCGAGCACAGAGGCTGAGTACAGGGGTGCAGCAATGGCTGCATGTGAGGTAGCTTGGTTGCATAAGCTACTTTATGATATGCATCAGTCTACAGATGGGCCAATTGTCATTTATTGTGACAACATGAGTAGTATACACTTGGCAAATAACCCAGTCTATCATGCTAGAACAAAGCACATTGAGGTGCATTATCACTATGTGCGGGAGAGGGTTTTACTAGGTCTTATTGATCTAGTTTATGTCAGCACAGAGGATCAGGTAGCTGACATATTTACGAAGGCATTGGGTGCAGAGAAGCTGCGCAAGTTCGGAGACCTGCTTGGTGTGCAGGAATTGGGATTGAGCTCGAGGGGGAGTGCTGAGATATCGAGCTCCACTCGTGATATGCCAGGGTGACCGTTGTGCATTTATGTCACCGACGTGTCAGTTGCAGATGCGGTTGGTACACCGCCCATGAATAATAGCTAGATAACAGCTATCCTTATCTACTCTAGTTCGTGGCTCAGTTAGTATGTCACCTTAGTTATTTGAGTTTGGTTTTGAGACCCATATATAGGGTTCTTCTATTTCTTTGTATGAGAGTTCTTTTTGGCTTACACAACTAAGAAGAGGAAAACTGTTTTCAGCCTCGACCTCTGTGTGTATTCCCCCATTATGCAAGCAAGAAAGCTACAAGTGAGACTCCTTCCTTCTCTCCCACAATCTTGACAAAGATTGGAGTAGTTTGTGACCAGTAAGAAGAGCCCCAAATAGAGACTCTATAGATTTGAGTAAATTTAAAAACATAGAAGACATCTGGGATCCCATTCTTTCAATCTCTCTTAAGAATGTTCATATTTGTACATTGCATGCAGAGATTAGAATAATCGATAAGCTTCTCAGGTTGTATCTTGACTATGCATATTTGATTAAGCCATTATCTTTATCAGATGAGTGTATTGATAAATGTGAGGCATTACTATCGAAAATGGGATTTCATGGAGACCAAGTTCACTTGAGAAAGGATCCAATACTTTCAGGAAAAACAAGAGATATCTTGGTCAATGTCTCTATGGGAGGCTCAAAAGCTAGATGATTCTTAGGAAACCATTCTGGAAAGCAGGTGAATGCGGCTTGGGAGTGTTGGAGAGAGCTATGTGAGATCACAACAAATGTTGCAAGCACGCCAAGGCTTGCGTTTCTTAGAATGGAGGTTTGGATACACCTTGATGTTTTTTTGAAACTTCTCAGGCAACATATTACAACATATACATATGCGGAAGAGTTCAAAAGATCAATCACAAATCTTGTTCAAAACATCCCTCAAACCCAAATCCAAAGGACCAAGTTTTATTTGAGTGAAAAAGTTCAAATTCCAAAAATATATAAAAAGTAAAGTTCATCTTTTGCATCCCTAAGGTAGACAATCATCTCGTGAATTAGTCTTGCAATCTCAAGTAACAATAACACAATGAAAAACAATCAATAGTTAGCTCACAATCATTATGTGATCAACCATAAGTTGCATGAGTTGATATGGTATCTTCTCTCTATTTTCAATTCTACTCAACCATCCATTTGTCTAATTTCACCATACAATACACAAACATTGTCTCTAGCATATTAAGACACAAGCATTTTATATGTTTCACCTCAACTTTAAATAAAAATGTTGAAGTGAAGTACCATATTGACTTTTGTTAAAAAGTGATTGAGGTTTAGGCCTTCCTTCCTCTCTTACCTTAGCATTTTATAAAGAAAAACAACTAAATTGCCATACTCCCTGATATTGTTACACTAGCATATACTAGAATATGCTTTTGAACATTCACCAATTATCTAGGTTTATGGAAATACGAATACCAATTAATGACCAATTTATGGTAACTCACTACAAGATATAGGCTTTATACCGACGTTTAAAACGACGAAAATGCAAATAGCAAAAATTTCCCCTGCGGCGCAAAAAGCGTCATTATTGGCGATGCCATAGAACAGTCGGTATTACCGTCGCTATCAGCGTCGGTAAATGCGACGCTGATAGCGATGCCAATACCGTCGTTTTGCGACACTGATAGCGACGCCAATACCGTTGCTTTGCGACGCTGATAGTGATGGTTTGCGACGTACATAACGACGCCAATAATGACGTGAGCAGTAAAATTTGCGATGCTAATAGCGACGGTAATAGGGAAAAAAAATTTGTGGCAGGGCAGCAAGTTGCCCTACCACATATAGCACTGTGTGCTTTATGAGAGCCATACAAAATAGTTTTTGCACTATTGTGTACAATGCGCTTGCAAAAAAAAACAATGTATACTGAAATCATAAAACTGATACATGAAATAAATACATGATCGCATAAAAAGCGATTGGTACAATCATGACAGGATATCACTAATACATAGAAAATGTCTACATAGATCATGCGACTCAAAAATAAAGGTGTGTGAGCTCCAGGGATCCAAGGGCGAGCAACGCATCCTCGTCCCCCAAAAGCTCGTCCCGCTGCAAAGGAGCATCGAACGGACTCTGCAGAAAAAGAAACAACACATCAGTCCACCATACAATAATGCATTCAAATATCTAGTGGTAACTACGGACAAGAAAGATGAGTAACTTACAAGGCCATCGCAACTATATAATCGGTCGATCAATGCAGTGAGACCGTGCCTCTCTGCATATCGAGTCTCAAGGCCAGTCGGATCGCGATTTGTAATGGAGTGCTGCAAAGAAAACAAAATGCTAACTGTTATAAATATGATTGTCAATACAAAGAATATTTCAAAAAAATAAGCAAGCAAAACAAAAGAAAAACTTACAAAGTCCTCCAAATATGTCCTGTGGCTGCCACTCCTAAGATGATGGACCACTCTGGCCTCCAGTCATGCCCTCGCCGCCTTGCACTGCTGACTCCAACGTCCTCGAGAATCTGTAGCCTCCTCCCTCAGTCGGCGCCAGTCGTCTGCATCTAACCACTCGGGCTTTGCAGCCCCACTCTTGATTGCCTTGCGTGCGTTGGATCGTCTATGTGACATGTATGCACGCATGCAATCCATCATCCAGCCCGTATGTGACATGTAACTGGAGTAGACGTTCCCACAGGTGTGACAAATCCTGGAGGTGATGCAGCTTCAGTTGAACGACTAGACGGAGACACCGCATCCGTGTCTCCACAGCATCCACAAGAGCGAGGAGTCGCACCTGTATCCCGTGTCGACTGCGGGCTCACTGCCTCTGTATCTCTGCAGCATCCCCTGATCTGGATGCACTCCCTCCCTCTGGCCCAAGTCGTGAGAGTCGAGCTCGTCTGCTCGAAGTCGAAGTATCCGATCGCGCTGAAGTAGATCTAGCAGAGCACCCTGACGAAGAACGAGACAGCTCCTGGTCTGCCACCTCTCTGAATCTGGCGATCTGGTCTGGAGACATGCGTGCGAAGATGTCCTATAACTCCTCATCGCTCATCCCTTGACTCATCCTGAAAATGTCCCCTACACTGACAAAAAATGATGTTAGAATAATCAATTTAAATCATACAAAGCACAGTAATATAAATCATTTAAAAAAAATCTCACTTAAAATGCATATCTTATGTACCCTTATAAGCAATTGGTCAACGAATTGAGTAAGTGGATGCTCCAAGTATGAAGTATCTTATGGTCCCATGTTAATCTCCTGACACAACTCTGCATATACTAGAAGGTCGATAGACATGTCACCACAAAAGAATGAGTCCGCCTCGTTCTCAAAGAATTCTTGGACTCCTGTATTTCCATCATTGTTAGCCGATGCTGGCTCCAAGCTTTTGACGGCCTCTACCCCTTCCAATATCGACCCCTCTATTTGCATATTATCTTCATCTATACTCGAAACATCGCTTTGATCATATACTCTCACACTTCGGGGAGTTGAAGGTATAACATATCACCATTGAGGTTGTCGGGGGTTTGGATAGAAGATTACCTATTCACAAACACGTACAAGAGAGTTCAAACCATTGTGACATAAATCATGTCGTAATACAATTAGCAAGAAAATGAGTCCATGTACCTGTTCACAATGGGCCGGCAACACAAAGGTGTCGTGCAAATCCATCCATTTTTTTTTGGAATCTATTTCGAGAAATCCAGATGGACCTCGTCGAACTGTTGCTCTAGCTCCTCCAAGTACCACTTTGAACCACTGCACATCAAATAGTATCATGGAGAAGCTATGGTAATCCACTGTAATAATACTTTGCAAGTTCCCAAAATACTCCATCTCATCCACAACCGTGTTTGGATCCGTTGCTCGTTGCCAGCTCTCTTGCTCGAACCTTGCCATGACACCACAGTCCATTGTGGAGTGCATTTTGTCAATATGCTCCATGCGAAAATGCCGTCCGTGTGACCACGCTACACTATATATTTTGTACTGTACATTGAAACACTCAAATTAGATGTCTTATATAAAATTTAGATACGACAGATTCTAAACCTCTCATCACCTTTGGACTACATTCCCTCGAGAATTCCCACTCCTCCATTGAGACCTCTATCCCTTCGTGAGACGCTGCGGTCAAGGATCCATGCAACCATCGTGTTGACATAAACCGCGGCATCTCCTCCATGCCTTCGGGATATCGAATTGGTCGATGAGGCGTACTACGTTGGAATTCAGCTCGCGCTTCCTCTCAATCTTGTCTAGCGATCTGGTACTTGGCGAGCCACATCTCCATAGATGCATGGTGCAACATACAAAAGTGATTCACTTTCTCTTCCATTGAGGCATCCAATCTTTTTTCTACCCCATTTCTAACCACCACATCTCCAGTCAGTCTACCATCGTCCTTCAACGACCATAGCATTTCATTGTCTGGTTCCACCATTGGTAGCCATTGTGAAATATGCACTAGCACCTCAGACACCAACCAACCTTCGGTCATGCAACCTTCTGGCCGAGCTCATTGTCGCACAAAGCTTTTCAGGGTTTTCATGAAGCACTCCAAGAAGAACATCCATCACGTATGGACAGGTCTAGCAATCTGGACTTCATCCACAAGATGCACAAAAATGTGGATTTTTATCGTGAGCATGCTGGTGGGAAGGTATTTCTCAAAGAGACAGACCGTCTCCATTGCTCCCCGCCTTGCAGATTCAATAGAGGATGTCTTAATCTCCTTCTGTGAGATTCATTGCACCAAAGACGACAACTTGTAAATGGCCCTGCGTATTTCTGGAGTAAAACATCCTGCGATCGCGATCGGTAGTACAAACTGCTACAAATGAGAAAGCATTATGAATAATGGCTACATTTCAAATAGCAAAATGCCCATTCCAAATACAATCCATTGGTAGTACAAACCTGACATATCTTATGCCAATCATGGGATTTTAGCCTGATAATTGGTCGTCTTTAGAAAATGCGGACTTGAGAGAACGCATCATACCCGTCTGAGTGAGAATAGACTTGATTACTTGCTTCACAATGCGCTCTTCTTTAGTGGACAAAACCTAAGGAGCGCGAGGAAGCTGCACGCGACCATCAGCACTCGACTGCGGCCAAAGCGCCTCCATCTTACCTACCTCCTTTAAATCCATTCGTGCCCCTATAGTATCTCTCTTTCCTGTGATGTGGTCACATAACAAGCTGCCCATATTCTTGAAAATATGCATGGGATCTAACAAGTGGTTGACTTGTAAGTGGATCCATGTAATATCTCCACACAATAAAAGTTAGTTGGTTCGTAAGTTAGTTAGTTAATTAATAAGTTAGTAAGATTACTAACTAAAGACTAACTAAGGTAAAAACTAACTAACATTAATTATTGATAAATTTTATTTAATTTAAAATATTTTATTTAGAAAAATCAAGAGTCGTAAATGCGATATTTTTCTCGAATTGGCAAGGACCGTAGCTACTCTTCACGTAAATTACAACGTGAACGAAACTTATGAGTTATATTAATCACTAAGTTCATGTGTATAGTTTGGAAGGTCCAAAAACATTAGATTTTGGATAAAACTAGTATATTTTAGATACTTTAGATATTATCCTAAAAGAAAAAGATATGGAGATTTTTAGAACTGGATGTCATTTAAAAAGAAAAGACAAGTGATATTTTAGTTAATTTGAAGATTTTATAAAAAGAAAAATAAAGAAAAGTGACTGGCGAAATCGCGCGCGCCGCGATCGCAATTTATAGGCAGTAGACAGCACTTCGAACAGAGAAAAGAAGAACGAGTGAACTGAGAGCTTTCTAACCAAGTATCTTGGAGTTTTACCCCCCTTTCGGAGCCAATGGAACCATCAGATTTATGATCTGAGCATCAGATCACTGATCTTTCCAAGATCCCCCTCCACAAAGAGCTCCACTTCTCAACCACAAGCCCTCTTCTCCAATTCACTATAAATATGAGGCATGGGAGAGGCATAAAAAGCATAAGGAGACACCGAGAGGCTGCGAGAGAGAGGTAGAGAGAAGGATATCCCTCCAAGAGATTGTGAGAAAGAGCTTGAAAGAGAGCTTGAGAGAGAGAGAGAGAGAGAGAAGAGTCACCCCGAGAGGCTGCAAGGAAGAGAATTAACTCAATTCCCTCTATCTCGATCCTTGACTAAACCATCTGCTCTTACGCTCTCCCATCTTGAATCTATTCTACCTTCTTAATCTCTTGAGTCTATTTGCGGACGATGTCCTCCAAGCAAGGAATGTCGCGTGCGGATGACAATCCCACAACTAACAACAAGACTTCGGGCAAAGGCATCATTATCAATCCAACTGCGGTTCCGGTCGTAAGTAATGTATTTTCAAATTGATTGATACTTGCTTTGATTCTCGTATGAGATACGTTAGGCCCCATACTATTGCACGAGTATAGGTAATGGGAAAGGATAAATTTCATCTCACCTATTCGGAAGATGGAGTTTGTGAAGTGCATATATCAAGGGAAGATAATTGCACCTAGTTACATATGACTTATTTGCTAGTAGAGCAATTACAAAGAAGAATTAGTCAAGCGTATGAATGGCATAGTCGTCAAAAGAACGACATTAAAAGATTGGGCATATAAGTGCTAGATTAAAGTATAGTCAAGGGTTATAGATAGCATAATTGCTAAAAGAATATGACATTAAGAATCATGAATAGAGAAGTACTAGTTTAAAGTTTAGATACTTCAAAAGTACTTAGCCTAACACGCCAAATATTAAGAAAAATTAGATTCTAGGTCAATGCAAGGCCTATTGGAGTCTAATTACTTGAGATCATCTCGCACTTATCTTATCAAGTATTTACACGCTATGCCTATAACATGTTTGATATATGAGGATAATTTTCTAATTGCCTCATGACTTGACTAAGAGCCAGTACAAGAAATTGATCATAAGGGTTAAAGCTAGGATGTCTTGAGATCCGTTGGATAACGATGACTTTTACCAATCCAAATTCAGGGTTGGGTTATCAATCAATGTAAGTGACCTATAGAACTTACATCATGAATAGTGTTTGAACCCTTAACATATGCCCTAGCCAAAGGAAGAAAGTGTTAAGATCATGTTTGCATGGTATTGCTCTTAGATCCCAAGGGGGAGAGCAAATATATGATGAAAATGTTATATCGTCTATTTTTGCATTGGTTGGAAAGAATGCAATTGGTTTTGTTGATTGATCGAGCAACATCCTAAATGCTTTTATATTCAACTGGTTGTCAGTTGTTGTTTGGATGATTAATCCAAGTGCTTGTGATTTATGGTAAATGCATGGCAAGGGTCTGTGATGACAAGTCGCCATGGGATTAAAGGAATGTTTTCTTGGAAAATGATATTAGGCTGAATGCCTTGTTTGTGCTTGATTCTTAAAGGATTTAATTAAGGAAGGATATATTATACGGGTGGATCACCTCCATGGTCGCACCGCGTAGTAACCCGAGAGGGCACTGCTCGATTCATGGGCCGAAAGTCGAGTGGTGAAAAGGCCAACCATGGGTATGATGTTTCGCTCCTAGACAGCTTGTGGGTCAGTTGGAGCTCTGGACACCCCTTGCTAGGTCAAGAATGGAGTTGAAGACCTCCGTGGCCCCCAACATCTGGGCATGTTGGGAAATCCTATTCTAGATAAAGGATTGAGTTTTGGTGCCATGTGAATTGGACCAGTTACTTCTGTAGGGCAGAAGGGATACTTCTGTTGGACAGAAGCGAAACATAATTTCTCATGTATGGGCGGGAGACAAAGATTAACTTGAAGATAAGTTAATTAGGAACTTGTTTGATCTTGTTGTCAATAGATTGCTTTGCTCTGTTTTTATGTCTGTGCTATAATTTACGCGAACGAACCTTGTTCCCTAAAAGGCTTAATTAATGAAGCTGATTTTAAGTGTCACACATAAATGTGGTAGGACCTAATTAGAAAACTAAAGCTATTAAGGGAAGCGGGTGGGCGGAACCCCCGATGGGTCCGTCCTATGGCAGGGTGGTCCCAGAGAACTGGGAGGCTTCTCAAAAGTTTTTATCGTCATTCGACCTTTAGGTATTGATAGGTTAGAACCCGATTCATGCCGTTTTAGGGGATCGGAATGGGACTATGCCCTATGGGCAGAGAGGTTGAGCAACGCATCCCTCTCATTTCCCATTCTCTTTGAACCAAGTGCGGCATAGATCTGCTTCGGGTTGGATATCTCTGCATAAAGTAGGATGTCCAAGACCCGACGCTAGAATGCTAACAGGAGACCTTGACAACCAGGAACCCGAATTTCAGGTCGATCCTAGTGGGTTCGGTCATGAACGTTCCGTTGCGAGGCGGATTCGAGAAACCCTAGGCGACAAAACTTGGAACATTCCTTGGGAGTGCTGGGTAGCGACGCTTAGATTCGTTTCTCGATAGACCGCTAAAAGAGTGCCCGAAAAGCCGATGGGCGGACACCTCACAATCCAATATGGAAACTCGTAGAAAACTAAGAACCACCGCATTCCATTTGGATGTGATTTCTTATGGACCATTTTCAGCTCGTATTAACTTGCAGCGTTCATACGTGTTGGAGGTCATCCAAGGAAACCTTCCCTGAGTTCATGATCCTCTGGCAAGAAAGAAACGTATCCTTGATATACCATCTTCTTCATGGTTCTTGACCTTCAGGAGTCTAACTGTGGCCCGCACAATGGACATGCATGATAACCTGAGGTAACCAGACCTGTTATAACACCAGGACCTAGTGAATACTTGGTTGAACGAGATAAATTATAGATATTACCAGCGAGAACGGAGGCCTGCTCACCTGAGCACTCTCCCAATCCTGGAAAGTCATGCATCGTCCACATGAGAATGGCTCGAATATTGGCTGACCGCCGACGACCATTACGCCTACTCATATCTTGCACGGTGACCCCCTCCTCCCACAAAATCTTAAGCTCATCAACTAATGAACGAAGATACATGTCCATATTTTTTACTTTGTAGCGACTTGGGATGAGCAAGCTAAGGATGAGATGTCACTTCTTTGTAGAAAGCCATGGAGGGATATTGTAGTTGACAAGGACTATAGGCCACACACTGTAAGAAGTTGAGTGCAGACCGAATGGGTTCATGCCATCCATTGCAAGACTAAGCCGAAGATTCCTTGGCTCTCAGGCAAAGCCTGGGAAGGTTGAGTCAATATGGCTCCATGCACACGAATCCGTTGATATTCATTGAACTCCATTTGTGGACCTATTCTGCACATGCCACATTGTCAAGCTCACCATGTCGGAACGAAACATGTGGTTTATGCGGGGGATGAGAGAAAAGTTTCTGGGAACTTTTTGAGGGATGGTTTGCCTTGCAAGTCCTGTTGATACATGTGAGCACCACACTTTGGACATGTCTCCATAGTCTCGTATTCTCCTCAAAATAGTATGCAATCGTTGATACATGCATGGATGTTATTGTAGTCCATGCCAAGCTTCCGTAAAACATGTCGTATATCATCACGAGACTCAAACATGGTATTTGCAGGTGGTAATATATGATATTTCAATAACCTGAAAAAAATCATAAAACAACTTGAAAAGCACAAATGTTTGTAATAATAGTGCTGAAAAAAAAAACAATGAAGTGTATGTATAAGGTACCTGAACAACTCGGTCACACTCGTATCGCTCCACTCGTATTTTGCTTGCACACTTAAGAGTGCAAGCAGTGTCTTTAGCCGAGATACTCGGCACCCATCATATAATGGTATGGATGCTTCCTCTCTAAGCGGATCAGAAGTCTCGACATCCATAGTAATCAATGCATCGATCATTGCCTCCATCTCAGGCTCTAAGATTGTAGGTAGGTCTGGAAGGTTGCATGTCTCCTCTGGCATTGACGGTATAGATTGGCCTTGCGAGTGGTGGATTGGCTCCTGCACTCCATCCATCACATTTCCACGTACTATTCTAATTGGCCGCAAAGGGTGCACTCCCCCTTGGGACGAGACATCACCTCCCTGGATAGAAAATTTGCCAGCAAGACCCAATCTTATTGTATATGGTATTCAATTAGCTTGCGAGTACAATGCATGATTGATATTAACTTCAAATTACCGTTTGTTAAAAATGCGCAATCACTTGATCAATGATCTCAAATTGAAACTCGCCAAATCATCGTACGTGTTCTACAGACAATCGGCGTTTTCGTCTAATTGCCAACTTGCATTGAGAGCAAGGACATGGGACACACTAATTAAGATACGCCTCGCGATCTTGAACAACTGGATCTTCTTCATTTTCCATTTTGTCTACGTTACAACAAACAATTTGTTTTTATTATCATTCTTTTCTTTTCTTAGATTGTTATCCTCTCCTTCCATCTCTCTCTTTTTCTATGACCTAGTATATAGTATCATAGAACACTAGTATTTAGTACCTAGTACTCAGTACCTAGCACATAATATTTTGTTTTCTCTCTTCCTCTCCCTCTCTCATTTCCTCTCCCTCCCTCGCCCTCACCCTCTCTTTCTCTCTTTCCCTATTAGGTTTAATGATATTTCTCTTTTTATCTCTCCTCTCTCTCTCTTTCTCTCTCATTTCCTTTTCTCTCTCCTCTCCCTCTCTCATTTCCTCTCTCTCCCTCGCCCTCACCCTCTCTTTGTCTCTTTCCCTATTAGGTTTAACGGTTTTTCTCTCTTTTTCTCTCTCCTCTCTCTCTCTCTCTCTCATTTTTTTCTCTCTTCCTCTCCCTCTCTCATT